>NW_026020399.1:1438022-1735487 GCF_900185275.1 Solanum verrucosum
TGTAAGTTTGACTGGAATTAGAATTCTTCAGTAAGGAATTTTTTTTTTAGGTAAGCTTTTTTTCAGCTTTCCTAGTGAGAAATTTAGTTTCAGCTCCTCATTTCTTTAATTCACAGGCACAGGATCAAATTCCATTGTTGTGAAAGTTACTGAATGAATCTATTTCATTCTAATTCGAGAAACTGTTTTTGTTAGTTCGATCTCTATATTTTGACTAAATTTAATGAATATGAATTAGAGTACCTTTTGGTCAATCAACTAGTGCTTTTTTAGTAAAAGTTTTGTTTGTTTAAGAATTGACAGGAACATGAATAATCTAGAGCGTGGTTGGATGTATGAGAGGTTGGATGGTCGTGGGGCTATAAACTCTAGTTTCATAACCGGTGTGGATAAGTTTATCCAATTTGCATGTACACAACAGATCGCTTGAGTGGTGACAAAGTTAGATGTCCATGTAAAAAATGTCACAACTTTAGATTCATGGATGTTGAAATCGTTAAACATCACCTTTATAAGACTGGATTTGTTGATAACTATTTTGTTTGGAAGCATCAAGGGGAAAAAGATGTGATCAATGAGATTTCTTCAGGTCAAGATTTGCATGGTAGTGCTCAACCTGAATTAACATATGATAATCCATACCGACAAATGGTTTTAGATGTTTCGTGTCCCAACTTTTCCCAAGGTTCAAGTTGGCAATCTTCTAGCAATATTGAACCTCAGCCAACTCATCCTTGTGAACCTTTGATGGAGGAAGATCCTAATCCCGACTCTAAAAATTATATGATTTGCTACAAGCAGCTGCTCAAAAATTGTATCCCGGTTCTTCTCTCTCTCAACTTGCGCTTGTCTCTCGGATGTTAAATATTAAAATGGAGAACAATATGTCACAGAGAGGTTATAATCAAATGATGCAATTGTTGAAAGAGGCTTTACCTGAAGATAACATGGTTCTTGATAGTTATTATCAGACCAAGAAGCTAGTGCTAGCTTGGGTTTGCCAGTTGAAAAAATTGATTGTTGTGAATCAGGATGTATGTTATATTGGGGTGATGATGAACACCTTACATGTTGTACATTTGTGGCCATGAGAGATACAAGCGTCGTGTCGGCTCTCGTAAAAGGAAATTGGTCCCTTATAAGAAAATGTATTATTTTCCTTTGATTCCTAGATTGCAAAGATTATATGCATCCCCTGCTACTTGCTGACATGAGATGGCATCACAAAAGAGGATGGTGTAATGCGTCATCCATCAGACTCTGAGGCTTGGAAGCACTTCAATGAAACTCATCATTTTTTTGCTGTGGAACCAAGAAATGTAAGATTGGGGTTATGTACTGATGGTTTCCAACCATTTAGTCAGTCTGGGAGTAAATACTCTTCATGGCCAGTGATTGTCACTCCTTACAATTTACCTCCAGGATGTGTATGAAAGAGGCTTATATGTTCTTAACAGTTATTGTTCCAGGGCCAACCAATCCCAAACATAAAATTGATGTTTATTGCAGCCTCTGATAAAAAATTGACTTTGTTGTGGGAGACAGGTGTGGAAGCATTTGACATCTCAAAAAAGCAGAACTTTCAACTAAGGGCAGCTTTAATGTGGACAATCAGTGACTTTCCAGCATATTCTATGTTATCCGGATGGAGTACTGCGGTAATTTAGCATGTCCCTATTGTATGGAGGAAACACAATCCTTTAGATTGAAACATGGTAGAAAAACATCATGGTTTGATTGTCATAGGATGTTTTCTCGACCAAAATCCCCATTTAGGAGAGATCGTAAAAACTTTCGTAAAGGCAAGACTGTCCAAAAATCACCACCACCCTATAGAACATGAGCATAATTATTGAACCAAATTTGTGACTTGGGCATAAAGAAAGTAACAGAGTTAGATGCAAATGAAGTTAATCGAAGATTATGTAAGTCTTGTGGATGGAAAAAGAAAAACATCTTTGGGGATTTGCCTTATTGGAGTTCTAACATGATTCGACATAATCTTGATGTCATGCATATTGAGAAAAATGTATTTGATAATGTGTTTAACACAGTTCTTAATTTTGATGACAAAACCAAAGACAATCCACAATCACGTCAAAATATGATAGAATATTGTGATCGACCTCAATTGGCAAAAGACAGTAGTGGAAAATATCCTAAAGCTATATATACAATAGACAAGGAAGCACGAGTTATCTTGTTCAATTGGGTGAAAGGATTAAAGTTTCCAGATGGGTATGTTTCCAATTTGGGTAGATGTCCAGACACAAATGCGAAAAGAATACTTGGCATGAAAAGTCACGATTGTCACGTGTTCATGCAACGACTAATGCCTATTGCTTTTCGTGAACTACTTCCTAGTAATGTGTGGCAGACACTTTCAGAACTGAGCTTATTTTTTAAAGATCTTACTTCCACCACTCTACGAGTGGATGACATGGAGATTGGAGAGAGATATCCCACAAATCTTATGCAAGTTAGAACATATATTTCTTCCTGGGTTCTTTGACTCAATGGGACATCTTCATATGCACCTTCCATATGAAGCAAGGGTAGCTGGACCAGTGCAATATCAATGGATGTATCCTTTTGAAAGGTAAATGTGAAAATTTATGTCACTTATGACTAGTTTGACATATTTTCCTTTTCTAATGTAATGGTCCATCCATTTCCATCCATTTTCTCTATTTAGGTATTTGGGAACTCTTAAAAGGATGATTGGGAATAAAGCTAGTGTAGAGGGTTCCATTTGTGAAGCGTACTTGATTGACAGAGTCAACACAATTGTTTTCTCATTATTTTGAACCTCATGTCATGACATGTAATCATAATGTGGAACGTAATGATGATGGTGGTATTGTGGAAGATCTTGAAGGAAATTTATCAATATTCTCCCGTCCAGATTGAGTATGGGGAGAAGCAAAAAAAAGGGATTTATCCCTTGAAGAAACCAAGGCTGCCCAAACTTATATCTTACTAAATTGTGAGGAGGTTGAGCCATTTGTGAGGTAACAAAAGTTAGTGGTATTTTCTTAATGATATAAACATATCTTTATTCACGACTATTAAATTAAACTTATTTTACTATGCTAAAGTATGTTTATGCAATGTTTGCAAGAAGAATTTCCGAATTTATCTCAGGGTCAAATAGATGAGAGCCTTGAAACAAATTTCTCTACATGGTTCAAGGAATTTGTAAGATTTCAAAACTATTATGTTTAATGTGGTAATGTGCTTAACTTGACTTCGGAAATTTTACTAAGTCTTACAATTTTTTTAAAATAGGTCCAATGCAATCCCATAGAGAATAAATTCTTAAGTAGTCTTTCCCGTGGACCATTAATAAGTGCTACATGTCATTTTGTTTATTTTGTTAATGGATACAAATTTCACACAAAATGTCATGGTAGCGCAAGATCAACAATGAATAGTGGAGTTTGTATCTCGGATTCAAATTTTGGTGATTATTTTAGACGAATAAAAGAGATTATACAAGTGGAATACCCTGAAGCGCCTTTAAAGCAAACTGTATTAATCAAATGTGAATGGTTTGATCCAACATGGATGTTGGTGTCAAAAGGCATAATCAATACAAATTGGTTGATATTAATCAACGTCGTCGATATAAAAAATATGAACCTTTTATTCTGGCAATACAAGCAACTCAAGTGTGTTATGTGTCGTATCCCAATAAGAAAAAGGACAAAGATGACGGGGTAGCTGTATTGAAGGTCAAACCTCGAAATGTTATTGAATTACCTGATGAGGGAGTGGAGACAACTTCAGAACTGAATGTTCCATTCCAAGTTGATGAAGTTGAAGTCCACGAGATAGATATGACTATTTTCATTGATGAAAACATATTTCTTAAATGATCCAAATGGGGATACAATGGAAATGGATGAACCCATTGATGGGGGTTTATTGCAAGAGCATCATGAAATCCAAATAGAATCAACAGAAGAATATGAAACCGAGAAAACTAAGGAGGATGATGAGGTGAAGAGGATGAAGAGGATCAGGAAGAGGAAGAGTTTGAAGAAGACATAGATAGTGACTAGTGCTTGATAATCTGTTTTTGTATTTTCACCGTATTTTGTTTGTATTTAGTTTCTCCAAATATTCTCATTTTATTTAGTTTCTGTTTTTTAAATTACGGTGATTAAAATCAGTAACTCTTGGATTTTAACCATGTGTGTTCTATTTCTTATTTTAACCTTTATTTCAATCTACCTGTTGCATTAATTAGTGTTATAAATTAGGTAACTGAATGTTCCATTTGAATGAGAGTTGTTTTGTGATGCTTTGTATGCCTAGGAAATCTCCACATTCACCTTTTCCCCTCTTTTAGCTACTGTCTTTTCATTATCATTGGTCATTTTACATTGGTTATGGAGTTTCTAGTGCCAAGTGTGTTGTCTTTGATGGCAATCCAAAGAGAGTTTGTGTTCTCTTCCTTGGTACAGGAAAAGTTGAAACAAATGTTATGCTTTGTGGTCATTTTACATTAGTGTTATACATACCAGCTTTGATGACAGAATGTAACCATCAGGTCTAGGTGCCTTATCAGAAGCACATGATCTGATGATATTCAACTTTTCAGTCTCTTAAAAGGCTTCTACAGTTCCCTAATATCCTTTTCTTTGATTGTATTCAATTTTTTCAGAATCTGATATAGATTTCTGAAGCTCATTATTTGTGTAAATCTTCTAACCAAACTCAATAATAACTATTTCACTCTTTTATATGCATGCATAAATTTTTTCACTTGATCTACAAGCTTTTTAGAGGTATTTTTTATATTTCAGCACACTTCAGTGAGGTAGCTTAATTTGTTTTATACTAGTTATAAATGTTTGACTCTAGTTTCTGGTTTTGCAATATTTATTTTTTTGGTCGAACAAGCTGTTTGGTGATAGTCATTTGGTAGTCTCCTTTCATTCTCATACAACATGATATTATGTGGGTCTGCCTGTATCTTGTTTTGACATTGGATAAGTAGCTCCCATGCCTATTGTGTTTGTAGTTCCACATCACTGAAAGTTTCTTTGTTTAGACATATACATTTTTCAGGAAGCCAACTATATTGTTATATTTTTCAGGAAGCCAACTACATTGTTATATTTTTTTATAGGTATGGCTCGAGGCAGAGGTCGTGGGAAGTCCTTTGGTAGGAGTAGTCCTGCTATTCATGTAAGCATGCTAACTATTCTGATGCCTACTATAGTTTTTCCTCAACAAGGTGGTACCACAACCGTTGAAACATCAGCTCAAAGTACCACCCCAACTATTTCTGAGACACCTCCAGTTACACCAAATCAGAGCAGTCCCATAGGTCAGGGTCTGTCTACTCAGAGCATCCCAACAGGTCGTAGTAATCCAATTGCTGAAGGTGATCTATCTACTCAAAGCAACTCAAGAGTTCATACAAACACAATTGATGCTAATTCTAGTAGTAACCAGTCACGAACCTTTATTTTTATAAGTTCTGCAGGGTTAGTCCACTCTTTTGCTTTTATCCTCATAACCTGTTTATACTTAAGTGTAGTTAATACTGGTAATCTTTGAATCCACAAGTTCGAGTAAACAAATTATAATTTAAGGTTCCATGTTAAGCAATGCTAATTGATGGATCTGAAAAATCAGCAACCTACTATAATCTGAGTATTTTTTTTGTTAGCACTCACATATATAATGTCTGATTTATAATAAAACTCCAAATAATGTCTTCAAATTTACACAGGTTGGAACCTTCTATAATATGCTCTAATTTCATAACCAAGTCTTTCAGAAATGATGTTGATCCCAATGGAATCAATTGGAAAAGTGTTTCAAACGATGTAAAAGATGGTTATTTTGGAGAATTTAAGGTATTACTTTTCATCGTAAATAAGTTTGGAAAGTGTATTCATACTTATAAATAGGATATTGATATATTACTTTCAAAATTTATTTTAGAAAAAATTCTATTGGGATGTTTTTATTAGTGAAAGTGAAGTGAAGAGACACTGGTTGGTCAAGGCGGCTATAAAATACAGAAATTTTATTTCTAAAATAAAAGGGGGAAGAGTTAGGCGAGGTTTTGTACCTGAACATGTTTGGGAAAGATGGACACAACTTTGGGGGAAGTGATGAGTCTAAGAAAAAGTCAGAAACAAATGCAAAGAATCGTCGTGGCGACCGTGAAGTTGCTACTAGGACTCACACATGTGGCTCCATCTCAATTGGAGAGCACCGCAAGAAACTTGTAAGTATATATTTCACAAATTATATAAGTAACATCTTTAGGTTGTCTATATATACACTTGTATCTAAATACACATTATGCAATAGATATTTTTGTATCTAAAAAGTAATTTTTCTTTTGTAAAGGCTATTGAAAAGGGTCGAGATCCAACACCAAGCAAGTTACATTTACACGTTCATACACATGGTCATGATGGTAAATCTTTTATTAGCGAACACTCTCGAATTGTCCATGTAAGTCCAAAACATTGAAACCTATCTGAATATATACATGTCATTTCTTTATTAGAAGGGAAAACTTGGTTGAAAATGAATAGTAGTTTAGTTTCATGGTTGGATGTTGTTATCTTGCTGCTCAACTGATGTGTGGACTGTTTACTTCTTGATCTTTGTAATTCGTTCAGATGTTAGAAATTTCTTAGAGTGTTTCGACTTATTGTTGGACTGTAAATCAGTGGTGTAACTTGTTTGCTATTTATGTTGTTTGCTTGACTTTTGTCTCCTTGTAATCATGATGATTTGGTTCAGTCTCGAGTTCATTTCTCCTTAGTAAGGTCCTCTTATTTCACTGTTTTAGTTGGCTGTGAAAGTCATGATTCAGTCGTGAAGCCGAAATCATTTTCTATAGGAAAACATAAATGGTCGTACATGCCCTGTTATCCTACATTACGAGTTATTTTGTTTCAACTTTGTTGTAGCTAAGAATTTGAGTTTAAACGAGTTGGAAAGCTATCTGTTTCAAGTTGTTGAAATAATCTTTTGTGTTGTTTTCTTTGTTAAAGTTCCTTCCATTCTAACTAGGCGACTGTTTGTTGTTTTCATCATCCTTACCTTAAGTCGAGATAAGACAAAATTTTAGTGTTTACGTCTAAGTTAAGTTCGATTCAATTATATTTGGCTGCTTCTCTCTTCATGCTCCGACTTTGCTCTCCTTTCACTGCTCAACGTTGTGTTTGAATCAAATTTAAGTCTCCACTTTGTTTAGAATATTGTTGGTAAATGCCTATCATTTGTAGTTTTAAATATGAACTTCATAACATGTTTTCCTTATCTTTGTCTTGTTTTGGTTTTCATGAGGATTGTTTTAGTTCTCTTCACTACGGGTGTAAAAGTTTCCCGTAGTGATGTTATTTCAACATCTGTTCTATGGCCCTCTTCCCCCAGTCCAGTAGTTTCACTGAGTATCACAGAGGATTACAAAATGTGCA
The DNA here is from genome assembly GCF_900185275.1 of Solanum verrucosum. Taxonomy (NCBI): domain Eukaryota; kingdom Viridiplantae; phylum Streptophyta; class Magnoliopsida; order Solanales; family Solanaceae; genus Solanum; species Solanum verrucosum. The sequence continues at coordinate 1,445,480 of NW_026020399.1, forward strand.
TGTTAATAAAAAATATGTTATGAGAGAAGAAATGTTTTGAGAATTCTGGATTGCAACATGTTCAACTATTGTGGTAGCCTTCACATGTTTCTTCTACTAAAATCCTAAAACAACAAAACATATAATATAATAATAATAATTGAAAGTTGTCCATTTGCAGTTGCGTGTGTTGAGTCAGACAAACACAAACTAGACTTTAACCAAACAAATCCACATGAAAATTACATTTTCTCAGTTGATTCTTTCTCAATTCAAGTTTGATTCTCCAAACTTAGATGCCCCAAATACTTGTACAGTATTAATTTTAAAATTCCCTCTCTTTTTAGAAAGTTCCAAAATTCAACTCATTGTGATTTGGGGGTTTTAAATGGCTGATAAGGAAGAGGGAGACTTGTGAAATTTGTTGTACAAAGAGTTTTAAGATGATTGAGTTTTGCATTTACTGTTAGCAGAGGAATTGTGAAAGAAAAGACACAGTGTGAGAATTCTGGATTACAATTAAATGCAAGCTTAACATTTCAATAGATATACATTGTTGGTCTAATGTATACACTGCTGGTCTAAATGCAGGCTCATCATTTCAAGCCAAATGTATTAAGCAACCAAATGTATTAAGCAATTCAACCTAAATATTGTTGCCCGTTTTATTAAGATACCTCATATAGACATGTCTCCAAGATGTTTTCACAATAGAGTAGCCCAAAATAACCAGAAACTTATGATGAATCCAATTAGCATGCTAATATAGAATGATGATTCATCAAATCAGTTGTCTTCCTCATGCTGATGAATGGTCTGCACATCTTTTTTTTTGCTAATATAGAATGATGTATGTCTTCCTCATACATCAAGTCAGTTACAAAGCTAATGAATGGCTTGCAGAAATATAGAATGATGTTACAGTGAGTTATGTCCTCACGAAAATGTCCTAGGCAGCTTTGGGTATTCCCAATATAAGAACTATTATCCAAGGTTAAATTAGACATACAACATTTCTGCCTTTTCCTTCCATTATAATTTTATTCCTAATCTTTAATGTTTTCTCTTTATCTCAATTTATTACAGGAAAAATATGAAGAAATATTACGGAAAAAAATAACCTCTCAATCTGATATTGATCAATGTGAAGCATACTATCAAGCTGTCAGGGGAGAAAAGAAGAAAAGAATATTCGGTCTTGGATCTGAAGCAAAAACTTACTACGGGCAGAATCTTTGTTCCTCATCATCTATAGCACCTTCAGTTTCTCAATCAACATCGACAATAAATATGGATGTGTTTGTGAAGGAAATAATTACTGCCCTTACTAATCATTTTCTTCCGGTTATTATGGAGCGGGTACAACAAGTGGTTACTCCCATTGACAATCCATCACTTGTGACACCCATGGTGCTTCCTCCTGCTACTACTAATGAGGACGAGGTTGATTCCTTAGTTTCAAGTGATGAGGGTATCCCTTAATTAGTCTCCTTTAGCTTTAATTTTTGGATGTTTGTGTTTTTGAAAAGTACAAATTGTGTGATAACAATAATTGATGAATTCCTTTTGATGTTTTGCAGTGAAAATATGTGATTAGGATTTTGCTATCTACAGATTTTGAACCCTCTAAATATTATTTTATATGAATGTTTGTTATTTTAGAGGTATTTAGTAATTGTTATTAATTTATTTCAGCAATGTATATTTAAAATAAATAAATGAAATTATTTTACAAGAAAATTTTTATTACAAATTTAATGGCGATTTGGTCGTTGCTATAAAAAAAATATTGGCGACGGATTGGCAACGGAACATTTTAGTGGCAAATATGTTGGCTTAAATAACATAATATTTTGTGACGGATTAGTGACAGAAATTCCGTCGCGACTTTATTTGAAATGACGAAATTAATGATGAACTTAGCAACAAATATTTTGTGACAGATTAGTGACGAAAATTTCGTCATGAATTTATTTGAAATGACGAAAGTAATTATGAAATTAGCAACGAACTATATAAGTATAACGACGGACCAGTCCGTCACTAAAGTTGCAATGAACTCATTTTTCGTCGCTAAGAGATTACTAACGAGCGAAATACTAACAGCCAAAAATCCGTCGCAAATCCAGTTTAGCGACGAAATACCATAGATTAGTGACGGATTTCGTCAGTTGCTAAATGCTGTTTTTTTTTGTAGTGTACCACATATCATTTATTTATATTCAAAAATGAATACACCTCTTTTAAATAGGATATCCGACCCAAATTTCTTTGGTGGATGTTTCACATAAGCCGACAAATCATATCTGACCCAAATCTCTTTGGTCGGAGAAACACCATCTCCAACAAAACCCATCACTTTCTCCTAAAAGAAAAACACCATTAAAGGCGAGCTTCGAGCTCTAACCATGAGCAAACAATAGAGCTCCAATGAGCTCATTGATTCGCACAACCTCAAACAAACAACTACCAAATAGCTCCGACCACCACGAGCTCCAAAACACTACCCCCAAGGTAGCCGACAAAACTCCAACCCACACACCTCATCGGTCTAGCAAGACAACTAGCAAACGACCCCAAACAACTGCGTTTCAGATTTCAAATGTTATCTCATTTTAGATCTGGTTGGAGGTGTTGGGTTATGAAGGGTGATTAGGGCGTCATACGGAAGTTTACAATTGCAAATAATATGGTTGATAAATCAGATAATAAAAAACTTATACTAAAAATCAAATATTATTATATCAAAACTAATATAAAGAAAAACATCGAAACTTTAAAGAGAATAAATCTTCCCATAAGCAAGACTCTTAAACGACTACATTGTGGATATTATTGTTTTATGCTATGAGAATGGGGATCTTCAATTTATAGATCTCCTAATATTTCCTCTAAGGAAAGAATAAATCAAATATGAAAGAATATTATATTTTCCTTTCAGCAAAAGTAAAAACATTTATGGTAATGTTTTGTCTTTTTTTTTAAGGAGAAATAAATCTTAAATTATGGTAAGAAAATCAAGGCAAAACCCTAACAAATCTCCCCTTTTGGCTGGATTTTCTTGACAAAGCTTGATCTGTTTTCTTCATTGTATGATAATCTTGTTCTTCACAAAATCTTCATCATTGTTGCTCGCCATGGTTAAAAATAAAATTTAAAATATATGGATTAAAAATATTTTGTTTTTATTCTTAAAAATTGCAGCAACAGGAATGTTGAAAATATGTTGAAACTTCTTCTCCACATGTAGCTTGACAAAAGAATCTTCATTATCATCAAATTGATTACAAATTGATTTGAAACCATCCGAACCTATCTTCAATCTTGTTGAACCATTGGATCATTGAACCATGTGCTCTGATACCACTTGTTGGGTTATGAAGGGTGATTAGGGCGCCATGCGGAAGCTTACAATTGCAAATAATATGGTTGATAAATCAGATAATAAAAAACTTATACTAAAAATAAAAATATTATTATATCAAAACTAATATAAAGAAAAACATTGAAACTTTAGAGAGAATAAATCTCTCCATAAACAAAACTCTTAAACGACTACATTGTGGATATTATTGTTTTATGCTATGAGAATATGGATCTTCAATTTATAGATCTCCAAACATTTCCACTAAGGAAAGAATAAACCAAATATGAAATAATGTTATATTTTCCTTTCAGCAAAAGTAAAAACATTTATGGTAATGTTTTGTCTTTTTTTTAAGGAAAAATAAATCTTAAATTATGGTAAGAAAATCAGGACAAAACCCTAACAAGAGGAATTCAAACTTCGGCCACCTTGGGTCAGATATCCTATTTAAAAGAGGTGTATTCATTTTTTAAATATAAAAAAATGCCATGTGGTAATTAAAAAGGGATGTGGCAATTCCATTTGTTATTTAAAGAAAGGGAAAATGAATTGGTTATTTTCAGAGCAAAGCAACTAACGTCTACAAGGGCATATATGCGCGAAAAGTTGGACGGCAAGGGCACAGATGAACCAAACTTCGAACGGGGATATATCTAGACATTTTCGTATATTTTAGGGGCATATTTAACCCTTTTCCCATTAATTATTGTTTTTAAGGGACGTGTAAAACAATATTGAAACAATCAAGCAACTGAATAACGTGTTAGAGTCAGCAAATTACTATACATGAATGATTGTTACGAATATAATTGTGTTTAATCCAACTACTTATTGACAAATTAATTACATCCAAACTTCTTAGATTAATTTTGACTTGTTAATTAATACTCCTTTTGGATTGGAAATTATAACTGCAGTTGGATAAGGTATTCAACAAAGCATATGCCAATTAAAAAGAAACAAAGATTAATTACTTGTAGAATAATCCATTAGTATAATAATTAATACTACTTATTATAACAATAATAGTAATAATCATGTTGATAAGAATACAAGCTTTAGTAACATTTCTTATTACTACTAGTGGGCTTTATAATTGGTTGGAATCTATACCAAAAAATAAATAAAAATCCTTAATATGGTAGGGTCTCTAATTAATCAGTGATTAGTACTCTTTAACCAAAACCAATAATTTCACAAAAAAAATCATTAAAATTTTAAACATATTAAACACAATGTTTACTAATTCTTATACACTAAACTTATAATTCTCACAAATTAAAAGAGTGAAAAATATTAATAGAAACAAAAAAAGCACATACTTCACATGATAACAAGCTAAGTATCCGGTGATACAAATTAATCTTTCATCAAGAAGGTTCATCATCTATAATATATACATAAAAAAAAATTAAACTCATCTATATAGTTTGATTTTCCAGCAAAGGGTGTTTGGGTGATCTTCTTCCTCCCCTGTCAATTAACATTATTACTAGGAACAAAAGTTTTTCTCATCTTGAATTAGTGAAAAATTCGAGTAATAGAATAAAATCTGAGTCATAGAATATGATTTTCCCTCTACTTTCTCATCAAATCAGTTCACTAAGAAAACACATGATGGAAAACTTTCTAATATTTCTGTATAAAAACATTCTCACTGATTCAATTAAAAAATCTGTAGAAATGACCTCTAAACATTTTTTTAACAGAAAATTTCAGTGAGAAAGAGACAAAGAGTGGTTTTTAGTAGTGCATAGATAAAAATTAAATTAAATTAAAGTCAATAGTTATAAATTATAAAGCTTATAGATATCAATAGAGTAAAATATGTTAGTAGTGTAGAAGAATAATTACTATTCTCTCTGTCCTTAATTACTTGTCAACTTTTGAATTGACACACCTATTAAGAAAACTATGACTGACGTAGTAAGTTTATCATTTTACCCCTATTAATTATGAAGTGGATGAATAAAAAACTTAAGATTTTCAAAAAGTTTTATCTTTTTCAAAGTAATTAATTGAGGGTATAATATGTAAAAATAATTTGTCTTTATTGATTTGTCAAAATGGACAAGTAATTAGGGACAACTAAAAAAGGAAAAGTGGACAAGTAATTAGGAAGATTATTATTTTGGGTGCTAAATTAAGTAGATTGAAAGGTGTAGTAGAACCATATCTTCTTTTTCAAAAATAATAAAAATTAAGGTATCAATCTTTCTTGGAAGAGCAACTATAATGGTAGGTCAAATTAAGTAGAACAAACATCTTGTAAATGAATTTGAGCCTAAAGGGAATATTAGCCCTACATGGCCCATTAATGAGAAACATAGAGGAGTACCATATATCATAATTGATTGGCAAGCAACCTAAAGGATAAACAAATGTATTAGCACTACTTCACCACTTTATACTAAAGTAACAATGAAGTATATCTTCCAATCACATTGTTACAAAATGGGACCCATACTAGAAGTCTTAGGTGAGCAACTATCAACAAAAATCCTCTAGTTAATGAAGAAATTAATGGTGTGCATTATGGTTTTGGGTGAAGATAAAAAAAATATTTGGTGATTCTTTCTGTTTGTATTAACTTTGGTGAACAAAATTATCAGATATATGCTATTTGTGGGAGGTGACATGTATCCTGCGAAATTAGTCGAGAAACGCAAAATCTGATTCAAATATCACGGTCATAAAAAAATATTAATGGTGTGCATTATGGCTTTGGTAATTTAATCCTTCATTTGGCACCTTCTAAACTAACTTGAGGGAGTAACTTTTAGTTGGTGGTCTATTTATAGTTGGCAAGTTGAAAATATTAACATAACCAACATGTTTACTTAAGAAATATAATACTACTAATATTCAAAGATGGATCTGGATTTGAATATCATGAATTCAAATATGAAATTTTCACTACTTAGAAATATATGTTAGTTTTTTATCGTGAATTAATGAGAAATTGTGTAAAAAAATATGAACTTTCCTCTCATTTTCATCAAATCAACTCACTGAAAAAACACATGGTGAAAATAGATCATTTTCATTGAAATATTGGAAAGCTTACTAATTTTTTCATGGGAGTTTCACTGATTCAATATATCTGTTGGAAATGGAATAACGTGATTTTTTTAGTAATGTCTACCATAATTCATTTGATTTACCGTAAAAATTATTTTGGTTTTATTAATTAAACATTTCACTTACTACGTGAAGTGGAGAGATATTTTAAACCCGGCCAAGTATTTTCAATTATTTGAGGTTGTTGCCTAATGACAACCCTTATGTCCTTAGCAATCCCTAATTTAAGTTGGTAACAAATTTTCTAATTTAAGTGGAATAATGTGCATAGTACTTTTTTGACTTATTGCGTGGAGTTGTTAATCTATTAAATTATCGTTTAAATTAAAATCTTTGTGGTATAAAATTCATTTAAGGAGAAAATACTTCTTAATAATTTTTTTTTATATATATAATTCGAATCTGAAAAAGGTGGAAAGATTCTATCATTCTTATCATAACTCTAGTTCGAAATGTATAATTTTTTAATTTATTCATTTTGTAATTAAACTTACTTATAACTTTGTAATATAACAGACCATATTATATCTTATATAATCATAATTCTGGAACATTATTAGATAGAAAAAAAAAAAAAACTACACCAATTGCCACCCAAATATGTCATGATATTAGGATGTTCCATCATAAATATTAATCCCATCACCTTTTGTCATTTCCTTATAAAGAAAGAAAAAGATATTGCTCCATTTATATAGTTTTGTTTGGTAACATATTAACATGATTTGACTAATACTTATAGACTTTACTTGCTTCATTATCTTCCTGTTTCACTGAAAATATCATTAAAATTAAGGAAGAAATATAAAGTAATGGCTTTTCTTTCCATAAATAACAACTCTTATATATTAAATATGATTGTACAAGTAGAGTCTGAAGAGAATAATATGTATGTAATCTTATTCCTATCTTTATAAAGACAGGCCCTCCGCATCCTTTCTTAAAAGATGGAGCAATCGTCACTCGACAACTCAAAACTGACCAGTACAAAACCATGTGATCTGTCCTCGTTTACGTATCTCACTGGCACTAGCCTAACGCCTGGCTTACTCGTCTTTAACTGGCTTATTCGTACCCAACTACATGATGGAAGTCCTCTCGATCAATCGTCACTCGACTGTTCAAAGCTGACCGGTACAACCCGGGTGCTTGCAAACCAGCTAAGGTTTGATCCATGCAGGTCTCGAAATTACGACCGTCGGTTTATTAGCACAACACTTCTGGAAGTCTGTACGACTCAATAATATATTAGGTGACTTAAAAGCCAATCATTTTTTTTTAGAAAAACCTTAAATATTTTAATAATATTTTTTCTTTCTAAAAGAGGCCTTATATAATTTATTTGAAACTTAACTTTTATAAACAGCTTAAATTAGTTGTAGTTATATTTTTTGTTATCAAATTTTTTAATTGACATATTTTGCCAATTTGTTTAAATTTTCATGGACCATTTTCATAATGTGAAATTTTATTAATTTTAGTTTTGAATTTTTTTCCAACAAAGGTAAATAATATGTTTTAAAAAATATATTATTTTACAAGAAATATAAATATTTTAAAAATAATTACTTAATTGGGTATGAGTGTATGACAGGTAAAGTCTACTACTGGTACAATTTCTCTTTTCACATACAATTTCATAAATAATCAATAATAGCTTAATGACTAATATGATTCAAGAACCATTCAAAGATTAAGCAGTTGAATTCTAATTTAAATTTTATAAAAAATATAAATAACTTTTGACTTTTGAGAGCCTAAAGCCATTGTTTATTTGCTTTTACAAATAGCCGACCCTAATGTTCGAAAATATTAAGTTTATCAATATTTTGAGATTTTATTTATTTATATTAATAGTTTTCTTAATAATAATCTCCAAAATTTACAATTATATTATTAATCACTCTACCACAACATTGAATACTTTTTGTTGATTGTTCTAATTTCCTTGTCACTTCCACCTTGTAATTGACCAATGGAAATATTTTAGCTTAGATAAGTTTCTTACATCATATTTCCTCTCTCTTTTATATGTTTTATTTATATGAGAGTTAATTTTTTTTTTTCAATCTGATGTTTGGAGTTCATATTGGATTCCTGACTAAATTTAGATCGCACACTGCAAGGCTCATACAAAAGTGACACTTCCAACAAGATTTTCTCCATATCCGAAACTCAAACCCAAAATGTTTGATTAAGGGTGAAACAGTCTCACCACTACACCATAACCAGAACTCATATTGATTAGTTGCTATCAACTTCTTTCTTCATGTTCAAATGTATCTTTAATGAAAAAGTATAATAATTTACATACATTCATCAACTAGCTTAATTTTATTTTATTTTGATAAATAATTCATAACAATTTCTACTACAATTGACTCATTCAAGGATTTTACATATAATGCAAACTCACCTATATGTATTTATTAAGCACACAATAGTTGTTTAAAATCACAAGAAATCATATAATGATGGTCAAACTAATCATGCCTTTTTAATATTAAAGTGATTAGTTTTATCTAACACTATTCAACATACCATTCATTTATTATTATTTAAATAATATTATTCCCTTTTTAATAATTTAAAACACATTAGGGTTATTAGGGAGAAGTGGGGTTGGAGAGATGAGCCAGCCTACTTTACACAACTAAATGGGATGCCCACATCATCAATTATCTTCCAAGAATAAAGTGTAGGATAAGCATCTCAAGTAGCTGGCGCATTTTAGCACCTAGCCGATTAATCGCCGATCTTTTGTAGTTCGTACGCCGTATTGTCAAAAGCATAGATGCTTTTTTTTTTTTTAAATAATAATTTATTTTTTAATTTTCAATTTTTTTTGTTCTTTTCTCCATGTGAACTGAACAAATACAACTGGCTAGCTCTTTCCACAACCATCCTTTTTTCCCCCTTTCTTTTCCCTCTCCCACCCTATATCTACTATGCTAGCCTAGCCATATATTTATATTTCGTTGGTTTAATTTATGCGATATAGTTTAATTAGATATGAAAATTTTAAAATATAATAATAATTACAATGGTTTAAAATTATTATTAAAAATACATCTTTTTAGATTTTTTATCAAATAAGTGAAAGCCAACATAGTTTAACTGTGATAGTGTAATTAAATATCTATCAAATAAGAACAAGTATCGACTTAAAAAAATATGTCATATAAATTAGGATAAAAAAGTATTACTTTTTCTAATCGAAGTCTCCATTTCGAGCGAAAAAACTTCATCTAGACTCTATATGAGATGAATTTGAATTAGTAAGAATTCAATATTGGTTATTTAAAATAAATAAATATTTACATTATATTGAAACTGAAAAGGGACAGTGAAGGAATGAAACTATCTTAAAAAAGCAAAGAAAATTTACTATATAGACAAGAAAAGAAATGTAGTAACAAAATTTGGATATAGTGAAAGTGTTAACATTTGAGAAATGCTAAATTTTTATGATTAAATTTAGTGCAAATGATAAAAAATATGGTATGATTTTGAATTAATTTTGCTTTTGTATGCTTTTTTTTTCCTTCTCCTTAATCTTCCCCACTTGGATGATGAGATAATGATGTACCCCAGCCTCAACAGCATATGCTCAACACCAAAAAACTCAAGAAAGAGAGAGAGAGAGGGAGAGGGAGAGAGAGAGAGAGAGAGAGAGAGAGAGAGAGAGAGAGAGAGGTGTTTCAGAAAAGGAAAAGAAAGGTACTTCTTTTTATCCCACATTCTGATCATTCATTCCAGTTGGTTTTGCAGTGAAACCAACTGGGATTCACCTCATTTCTACCCATGATGAGATTTTGTGGGATAAAGTTTTGATCTTGATGCTTCTTTCTTGATTTTCTGTTTAGTTGCTGTTGTACTGGTGGGTGAAATAGGACCCTGATATAGAAAGAATACAGAGGGAAAAACTGGATATAGGAAAAGAAAAGAAAGAGCTTCTTTTTTCTGTTCCATTCAGTGATTCCATTACAGCTAACATCTGGTCTCTTTTTTGTAAACCACTTGTTGTCTTGGCATGATTGTACTTTTTCTGTGTTCTTTATATCAAGTAAGCTGGGGTTTTTATTGCTTCTGAGTGAGTAAAAATCCAATCTTTAGTTGCTAGGAGCAAGAAATAACAAAGATTGACGGACCAGGGATAGTTTACTCAGTTGCAGTGAGTAATTGGAGCCTTTTTTTTAATTCAAGAATCTGCTTTTCTGTCTGCCTGCCCCTTCTTGGGGTTTCCACTAAAGGGGTTGATTAGGAGTTTGTAGAGGTGGGTTTTGCAGCAGAATCTTGAAAGTAATCAATTTTCAGCTTTCTGTTGGAATTATGAGATGTGTTTGCTTGAGAATTGCTGAAATTCAGGTCAATTATTGACTTTTAATGAGCTTTTCTGCTCTGAGTGGGTTTGCTCTTAAGCTTTCAAGGCATTTTCTGAAGATATGTAGGTGGATTCTATTAAAGATGTCCTTAAATTGCAAATTGTTGGGCATGAATGGGAGCTTCTCTTCAAGTTTTAGGCTGAAGAAGGCCAGAGAGTCTTTGCCAGGACCAAACTGTGGGTGGAGATGGCAAAGGAAGCTTTTGTTTTTATGGCTCATTTTCTTTGGAATTGGATTTTTTTGGTTGGTCATTAGCTTAAATGGTGGTGTTTATAGTTGGAAGCAGGAGGCTTCAGAACTAAATGAAGATAAATCTTATTTTCTTCTTGAACGTTTCAATGTCAGCAAGGAACAAATTCAAGATTTAGCTACCTTATTCTTTGATAAAGATCAGGTATCTTGCAGTTACTTTGCATGCTTTTGATGTCCTTTTCGTTTGACGTTTAAATAGTTGCTCCTATGTTTATATTCTGTTCTGTTACAAATAGTAAAAATTTCTGCCAAGACGAGGAAAATTTAGAAGATTGCAGATTTAGTGAGAGGGTAGATACAGCTAATTCAATTACATCTAAAAGGATTAGCTTTATGAGGTTAAGTTGCAAACTTCCTGTGTTTGATCAAAACTGCTGAGAACCTTTCTTGAATCATGGTTGAACAAATTGAAAAACCTTTCGTCTGAGTGAAACTTTATGGCATTCTAAGCAAACTCATGCTTGATTTGCAACTTGTTCATATTTGGAAGGAGCAGGTTCCAAAAGGAAGAAGAGTTCCTAAGTTCTCTCAGTATAATTGTTGAGGTGTGCATCCAGCATTTCTCTTCCAACAGTTTGTTCCTTCTTCTTGCCTTCTGTTTGTTACTGTTCTCGTGGAGTTAAGTAGACACTCTCACTTCTCTTCATTGAAATTTCATTTATTTTCGGTCAGCACCCTGTAGATCAGATTGGCAAGTTGAATGTTAGAATCTTGGTTTGGAGTATTTGATACTTGGTAAAATATTCACTCCAATATAGGCCTTCCAATCGTTGAAGAAAGCTGGCTTTTATGTAGTTTCTTCTGTAAATCAGTATGCAGCTGGAATTTGCTCCGCCTATGGTGCTAATGTGTAGTGCTGTGGCTCTTCTGGTTATATTCCCATTTTTGCAAATGAGAAAACAGTTTGGACGTGCAATTTCTTTAAAAGGTGAAAAACTGAAATTAGGTCTTTGGTAATAACATATCTCTAATGACATACCAAAATTTGTTGTTACTGTTGCATTGCCTTCTAGAGCCATGGGGAATCTTAGTAGCTCAATTGGTTAACTACCTGAACTTTCACCTTATTTGGGAGGGTTTGGTTCCCCTCTCCTTACCTCCAATTTTTTTATATTTTTTTAAAAAGCCTTCTGGAGCCACATATTGTTTGCTTATTCCATCATGTAACAAAAAAATTGTCACCAGAAATTAACATTCAAAATAAATCTCTCTCTAGTATCTGTTACCCTTATACTGCATTAGTGCTATAGAGAAATTCTAATATTTTAAATACCTGCAGAAGGTATTAACTTTGAGAACTTCTTAGTTCTTACAAGTTAGCTAGTTTGTTGAGTAAATTTGGAACTCTTATGCACTCACCTAGCTCCTGTAAATTTAACACCATGTACAAAATGAATGTTTCAGGCCTGGTTGTGGGAAAGGGAGAAGAGACGAGTGAGTAGAAAAGAGATGGGAAAATAATTAATGAAAGGGGATTTTCCATTTTCTATTGAGTTGAAAAGAGATGATCATTTCAAGAATGATTCTACTTTGGATGTCAGCTTTAGAAATATAACCTGAAGTTCTGGAATGACATGTTAAGCATGGCTTGACGTGTTGGAGAACTTGAATGTCACTATTACTGCTCCTTTTTTCAGTACTACCTTAAAGGCTTTGCTAAATTTTGATTTCTGAATTATCAAAAAAAAAAAAAATTGTTGTCGAAGGAAAACGAGAAATAATGGTCATCTTTTCATACCATTCTCTCTCTTATGATTAAAGATCAGATATCTCTGTTTATAGTAATTGACCTCAGTGATCTCAACTGTGTAGATTTCATCCTTGGAATGCTCAAAAGGTCATGGGCATGAAATGCCTATGATTACTACTATTACTTGCCTTCTCAAGGTGCTAGGTTCGGAGAGTCTGGAATATGAACAGCAATATGAGATGGTTGTAGACAATATTGAAGCAAAAGGCCAGTGCCCAGTTCCAGATGAGGAGACACTGAAAAATAGTGACATTTCACTAGATGACAAGTCGTTACCATATGTTTTGCATCGTTTATCTTCTCTAGTCTCAACAGATCCTAAGTTCTTTGAAAAGGTGAGCCCTTATGAATGGTTAGGAACTGATCTTTACTATCTTTGCCTTGCAACTGAGGAAATGTCCATCATGATTTTAGTTGGTTATGTTTATGAAGTTTTTGGACAAACTAATAGGTTACTCAATTTTGGTTCTGTATATTCTTTCTTCTCTGTACATTGAACTTTTGTCCAGGAAGTAATCGTATCATTTGAAGGACGACTTGCCTTTGAGCTGATTGTAATTATTGGCTTTAGGACTAACACGTGCACTCTAACTATTACCAAAGTGAATACAGCAAGAAGTTCAAAAATTCTTTTGATTTGATGTATCAATTGTCCGCTTCATGTAAATAATATCAAATTTAACATGTGCTCTGAAATAATGAGAAAATTATCCTCAAGGAGTGCTTGAAGGAATTGGTGAACCCTGTGATTATCTAGACTGCTCACACCATTTTTCTGTGGTTCATTTTTATCAGAAAGCATCACAAATAAGAGATGTTGGGAATCTTAACCCAGAGCATTGTGATAGTATTGCCTTCTGTTTCACAAAACTATGCTGGTGGGTCCTTCTTGGGATTGTGATCAGCTGGAAGATACTTCTGTTATGTGCAAAAGGTGGGGAAAATCAACAGAACGGATTCATTCAGCAGCAACCACTGTCTCAACAACTTCATCCACTACAGCAGTTGCAGCAGCAGCAAGCTCAGATTTCCTCTCGAACTGGTGGGAAGTGGAGGAAGAAGGCTCTTGTTATCTTTGTCTTTGGTGGGGTGATCCTAGCCATCTGGTTGTATTTGTACCTGAGTGCAGACATTGCATTGAGGAGGAAAGAAACACTGACAAGCATGTGTGATGAACGAGCACGAATGTTGCAGGACCAGTTCAACGTAAGCATGAACCATGTTCATGCATTGGCTATTCTTGTTTCCACATTTCACCATGGAAAACACCCTTCTGCAATAGACCAGGTACAGTTATAGGTTCCTTTAACTTCTGTCATTATTAATTGTCCACGTATAAATCAGACATCAATTTTTTTTACCCTTTGTTCTTTACTCCCCCCCTCCTCCTTTTTGGTGGGAGCAGGCCATAAGCTTTGCTATATATCTGATTCAAGAACTTGTACTAAATGATTGAACTGGACTAGTAATACTAAGAACTGCAACTTGCAGTTTTCATAAATGAAATTAATCTACAGAAACTATTATTTAGACAATGTTTCTATACCACCCTCTCCACACTGCCAAAAAATGAAGAAAAAAACGGAAGAAAGGTTAAAGCATGATAAAGTGGGAGGAAGAGTGTACAAGTTGTCTTTGGACTTTGAATGTAACTATGATGTTTTTTCTTGCGCTCTACAGAAAACTTTTGAAGAATATACTGAGAGAACAGCTTTTGAAAGGCCACTTACAAGTGGTGTTGCCTATGCTTTAAGGGTTCGTCACTCAGAGAGAGAAGAGTTTGAAAAGCTGCATGGGTGGACTATAAAGAAAATGGAATCAGAGGACCAAACTTTAGCACAGGATTATATCCCTGCAAACTTGGATCCTGCTCCTGATCAAGATGAATATGCACCTGTCATATTTTCACAACAAACAGTTTCCCATATAGTCTCTATTGATATGATGTCTGGAAAGGTGTGCATTCTTGATTATAAATTATTTTTCCTCTTTTACTGATTTGCTGAATATCATATTCCAGTAGTAAAACTGGCTTAGATAGATTATTCTGCATCGAGGGTTAATAAAAATGGATGGCAACGGGTGCGGGCAGGTTCGGGATGGTGAAAGCTTCACCTTCTACCAATCATACCCCGTCCCGCGATGTCGCTTTCTGCTAGATTTTCTTCTCCGTTTGCCCTTCCCTAACCTGTTACTGCAGGATGTTTTGTGCACCGGGACTCCCTTTTTTGCCATTTTAATGTTTTCCATTAATTTTCTTAATGCTTTTTCCCACTATTTTATCATGTTTTCATTATACCTTTTTGTTATTTTCCACTGTATAATCATTGTTTTACCTTTACTCGTGTTCATCTATCATTTGGAGGAAAGTAAACGTTTAATCTATTAAATAAAACAAGTTAACTTTGACTATTATGTATGAAATAAAAGTGACATTTAAGGAAGCAAATGGTGATACCAAAAATAAAAAACAATGAACTTCAAAAACTCTGATCCCTTTGCCCTCCATCCCACTGGCAATGTCTTTTCCACCTAGTCCAGTCCATTGCCATCCCTAGGAGAAGGGAAAATTTCTAGTTGTGATGGTTTCGAACAAACTTGTATATTTTTTATCAAGAGTGTAAGTGTTTAGGTAACTATGATGGCCTGTATGACATCTTACCTAAATCTATGTTTCCATTGGAATATATTGCCTTTGTTTTCTTATGAAGTTTCATGTGTATTAATATTCCCATGTCTTCTGGTTTAACTGTGTGTAAAAACCTATATTCTCAATCTACTAGTTGTAGGGAATTTCCTTATGTGCTTAAGTTTACCTTGCTATTTCTTGAGACCGATATTATTTTTGTTGTTTATAGGAAGATCGTGAGAACATTTTGCGAGCAAGGGCTTCTGGCAAGGGGGTTTTGACGTCACCCTTTAAGCTATTGAAATCCAATCACCTGGGTGTTGTTCTTACATTTGCGGTCTATAATACTCATCTACTTCCTTGTGCTACCCCAGTGGACCGCATCAATGCTACTGTTGGGTAAGTTCCATCCTAGAAAACTGGGATTTTTCTATTACAGCTCTAGATGTTGTCCTTGTGGTGTTCAAGTCTTTTATCCCTAATTTCTTATTGTGTTCATTTTTGCATTTATGTTGAAAAGGTACATTGGTGCTTCTTATGATGTTCCATCATTAGTCGAAAAGCTTCTGCATCAGCTTGCAAGCAAGCATACTATTGTGGTAGATGTTTATGATACAACTAACAAGTTTGCTCCAATTAAAATGTATGGCATGGATGAGAACGACACAGGATTACCTTACGTTAGCAACCTTGATTTTGGGGATCCTGCAAGGAACCACGAGATGCATTGCAGGTCAAATGATAGTAGTGTCCACGATGTAAAATTTAATGCCATGAATATGTTTCCAGTTTATAATTATCGTTTCTTTTATCACAGGTTCAAGCAGAAACCTTCTCCACCCTGGACTGCAATAACTCTATCTGTCGGAGTCCTTGTTATCACTCTGCTTATTGGTCATATCTTCCATGCTGCCATCAACAGAATTACTGAAGTTGAGGGTCAGTATCAGGAAATGATGGAGCTCAAACATCGTGCTGAGGCTGCAGATATAGCAAAATCTCAGGTTTGATCCACCTAATGAATCAGATTATGTTTTACCTTTTCGGTATCATTTCTTTGAGTTCACTGGTGTCATGATAACATAGTTCTGAAGTAACTTTCAATCCTCTAATAATAGATCCACTTCTTTTGTTCATCTTCGGAAGACCCTTTCTTTTCTACTTACTTCCTTCCTTCATTTTACAGTTTCTTGCAACGGTTTCTCATGAAATCAGGACTCCGATGAATGGTGTTTTAGGTAATTAACATGCTTTAATTTTACAACTTTGCACTTAATTAACAGAAAGGGGGTCTGGAAAAGGGTGATTCTTATTACATATATGCTCAGATATTGATAATAATTTCTGCAATAAGTACAGGCATGCTTCAAATGCTCATGGACACGAACCTTGACCTAACACAACTGGATTATGCACAAACTGCTCTTGCTAGTGGGAACGATCTGATATCATTGATTAATGAGGTGCTGGATCAGGCTAAGATTGAATCAGGAAGGCTTGAGCTGGAGGCTGTTCCTTTTGATCTCCGTGCTGCACTTGATAATGTTTCATCACTCTTCTCAGGAAAATCTCATAAAAAAGGGATTGAGGTACATTATCATGCTCTTTTTCTCACAAGTCAGTATCATAACTACATAAGTTTTCCTCCCTTCGTTTAGTGTTCTCTCTCTCTCTCTCTCTTTTATTACTGTCATTCCTTTAGCTAGCTCATGATGCCTTGTATTTTGTGTTATTTCGTGGAAGCAGTTGGCTGTTTATGTTTCTGACCTAGTCCCAGAAGTTGTTATCGGAGATCCAGGACGGTTCAAGCAGATAATTACGAATCTAGTTGGAAACTCAGTTAAGGTTGGTTAAGCCTTCGCTGATAATGACACTACAAGAAAAAGTAGGGTCTATTTGATGATCCACCAATTTTCAGTACCTAATATTGAGTGTTTTAAATGATTAGAAATCATACTTGCTCAATAAAGGAAACATAAGATCACTTTATTCATTATTCATTATGTACTACTTAAAATGCCTTACAAATTTTAAGGAAGATCATCTGTTACCTATCCCCTCATTTCACTACTTTCACTTCACTAAAATCTTGTTTGCTCATAATGCAGTTCACAAATGACAAAGGGCACATATTTGTCACAGTGCATTTAGCTGATGAAGTGAGGAACCCTCATGATGTGACGGATGAAGTCTTGAAACAAAGCTTAACCTTTGTTCAAGAAAGGTCAAATGCATCTTGGAATACCTTAAGTGGATTTCCTGTAGTTGACAGATGGCAAAGTTGGCAAAAGTTTGATAGGCTGAGCAGCACAGAGGAAGAAGTGGGAAAGATCAAGTTGTTAGTGACCATAGAAGACACTGGTGTGGGAATTCCTCTTGAAGCACAGGCCCGCATTTTCACACCTTTTATGCAGGCTGACAGTTCAACATCTCGAACATATGGTGGAACAGGGATAGGATTGAGCATTAGCAAACGTTTGGTGGACCTAATGGGGGGAGAAATAGGCTTTTTCAGTGAACCTGGCAGAGGGAGTACATTTTCATTCACTGCAGCCTTCACAAGAGGAGAAGAAGGTTCTTTAGAGCGTAAATGGAAACAGTATGATCCAGCTTTTCCAGAATTTCGTGGGTTAAGAGCATTGGTGATTGATGATAAAAGCATTCGGGCAGTGGTCACAAAATACCATTTGCAGAGACTGGGAATATGCGTCAACATAACTTCCACAATGCGTTCAGCATGTTCATATCTCTCTAATTACTCCAATACTAGGTAATGTCATGGTAATATTTCTTTTTTAGAGTGCAAAGTTGATGGTGGTCTGAAGTATCAGATGCATTTGTAGATAGAAAGTAGAACGTCTTCTAAATACATCTTTCTAAATTCCATCAATGCAATTTCAACTAATATGCTGTGAGAAACTTTCTACCTTCTGAAGAACACTGGTAAATAGTCTTTACTGTATTACATCATTGTCACTTCCTTAAACCCATCTTGAGTTCTTTACCTCAGTAACATATTCTGGAAAATTAGGCATCAAGGAATTGGCATTATCTGGGAGATAGGGCAAAGGATAGGAGTAATTAGCATGAGTGTGACTGTGTGAGTGAGATAGATTGTTAGAGAGATAGATAAATAGAGAGAGAGAGAGAGAGAGAGCTTATCGTAAAGACAGTTTATGGGAGGAACTAAGGACCTTCAGATCATGTGTAAACAACATTTTGTTCAATTGTCCTATGATAAGCATGTTCGCTAACACTACTTGATTTTGAATTACAAGTGTTTGCTTCTCAGCACGTGAGGTTTATTTAGTCATATCTAATAATATAATTCAGGTCAAATAATCTGCAAGATGTCCATCTTGAAACTCGTTGAATCATGTGAATCCCCTAGACTAAAAGCTTAAGTTATCAGAGAGTCAATACATTTATTTAGTTATTTCTAATCTGCAAGACAACCCCTCATGTGCGAGCTTGGGCCACACATATAGAAGGTTTTGTTGATGGGTGAAGGTTAGACTCAAACCTAGGACTTCTGCATACTTTGAGCCATTTGAATTGTATGAGCTGCCTTCATCTAAAAGTTAAAATCATTGGTAGGGAGCATTTTCATTTATTTGCTTTTGGTCTGTTAACAAAACTGACTGAATGAGTGTGGGTGGATCTTCAAAATGCTGCAGTTTTTTAATGAAGTTGGCATTATTGATTCATTTAGTCAAAATTTTGCTTTTTTTGCAGCGCATTGGAACATTTAGCCGTGGTTTTTGTTGACCAAGATAGTTGGGATAAAGAAACTTCTCTTACACTAAGTAATATGTTGAAAGAGCTCAAACCAAATGGCTCAACTACTACTTTGGGGAAGCCTCCAAAAATCTGTCTCTTATGTATGAGCTTTATGGAGAAAGATGATCTTAAATCAGCTGGAATTGTGGACCACGTGTTAACAAAACCTGTGCGGTTGAGTGGGTTGATAACATGCTTTCAAGAAGCCATTGGCTACCAAAATAAGAAGCGAGTGACTCAACCTTCAACTCTTGGAAGTCTGCTGACAGGAAAGCATATATTGGTGGTAGACGATAATAATGTAAACAGGAGAGTGGCAGAAGGTGCTCTAAAGAAGTATGGGGCGATAGTGACCTGTGTAGACAGTGGAAAGGCTGCTTTGACACATCTTAAGCCACCACACAATTTTGATGCTTGTTTTATGGACCTCCAAATGCCTGAAATGGATGGGTCAGTAACTTAAATCTGTCTCTAATTTTTCCTTTTGCCAACACCACCTTCCCACACTTAAAAAAGAGGGGCAGGAATAATGTGCGGGTCTGTAGATATTTGATCACTTAGATGAGCATATCTCTGATAGTCTCTATCTCCATATGCAGGTTTGAAGCGACACGACAAATACGCGATCTAGAAAACAAATACAATGAAAAGGTCGATTCTGGTGAGTTACTTCCCGGCATGTCTGCCAGAGTGGCTCATTGGCACACGCCAATATTAGCAATGACAGCAGATGTAATTCAAGCAACAAATGAAGAGTGCATGAAGTGCGGTATGGATGATTATGTATCAAAACCGTTTGAAAAAGGGCAGCTTTATTCAACAGTGGCACGCTTCTTTGGGTCAGGTTGATTAGGACATCACATTAACTGTGCAGCAGCATCTTTTGAGGTCCAGTCTTATGGTTTAGTTAACTTGTTTCCGGGATAAAAGGACTAAGCTATTTGGATATCTAACGGATTCCTCCATTGGTAGTGGAGGACGGAGCTTTGGCCAGTCAGATGTGTGACAGCTGACTCCCACTCTTGCTGCTGGATGATTTAGCAGCTCATCCTAAACACCTCCATCTTCCTTTTGTGGTAATCTACCTGCCTCCTTATCAGATAGACGGACTGACTTTCCTTTTCTTCAATCCACATGAACTGATATCCATTCATTTGCAGGAATGCTGGCTAACAACCACTAGATACAGAAAATTAATCATGTAGACTCCCGGATTGCAACCCAATCACTGACGAAGACTATTCCATCATGTGGCAACTCTCACGAGGATGCAATAAGAGAGGAAAACTTATTCATATGCATATTACACCTTTTCTATGTGAAGTTCCTGACAATTGAAGCCAGTTTGCTAACTCCCTTGAAGCAGGGTTGTGCCAAAACACTCGTGTTTCTTCGTAGGTCCAGAGATGTATCCTGTGTTTCAGGTGCTCTAATAGAAAAAGAAGCATGTAAATAGCATAGAAGTTTAGGGAAGCAGGTTCAGGTATGCAAACAGTTTTTTTCTTTAATTTCACCTGAGTAGTGGTTGAGTTTAGGAAGTAAATTCTGGCTGTTATGAGATCAGATTAGATTAGGCTAGACCTACACTGAACGTTTTTCTTCTTTTGTAAGTGTTTCTGTAGTGAATCAAAAAGTATATTTAAAGCTGTAGATTGTGTAATATTCTGTATATAAAGATGCTGAAAATAGGTTGAGTTTGGTGTTGCAAGTGAAATAGTTTGAACTGTTGAATACTAAAATGTAACATATCCTTTGGAGTGAATATCAATTCTTGCATTGTTAGACACACTCTGACTCTACAGATTTTCTTTTGTTCATCTGTACTGTATGTGGTAGGCGCATGTCATGAGTTGGCTCAAGTGCAACAAATCTCGATATAAAGAAAAAGAAGACAATGAAAAGAATATAGCAAATAACAGGGAACACTGCAAAAGCAGCCAAAACAACAATAAAATCACGTGATAATCGAAATACCATAAACAACATACTAAGGTAGACTATTAAAAAAATATAATAAGAACTACAATAATACAACTAGTACTATCACAAACATCAGTCATCCTAAGTAAGACAACACAACACTACCTACCCTAATACGTGTCCTCCTCACCCTTCTATTTAGGATCATGTTCACGGTAACCTGAAGCTAGATCATGTTATGTCATATTACCTCTCCCCAATACTTTTTTTGCTTATCCTTGCCTCTCCTCGTACCTACTATAACCAACCTCTTGCACCTTCTCATTGGTGCGTCTATGCATCTCCTCTTCATATCTCCAAATCATTTTAGTCTCGCTTCCTTCAACTTGTCCACCACGAAGGTCACACCCACCTTATTCCGAATATTCTCATATCCAACCTTATCGTTCCTAGTATGACCACACATCCAGTTCAACATCTTCATCTCAACAACATACATCTTTCAAAAATTCTTGACTATCCAACACTCGATCCCATACAACAAAATTAGTCACCCTTCTATAAAACTTATCTTTGAATTTCGAAGATACTTTTTTATCACAAAACTCCATAGAGAAGCCTCAACAAGTATATTATATTATGCATAAGTCATCACAATATGCATGAAAGAGTAATATGGATACCAAACACATAAATAATTCAGTATAATAAGTTTCTTTTTAACCGATCCATTACTTCTAAGTACACGATTAATAAGGAGTGATGAGTATCAGACAATCAATTAAGTGTTCCATTACGATAAAGCTATTTTTATTTTTATTTTGAATATTTTTTATCCCAGTAATTAATAAATTTTAATTTTAATCCTCATAATATAAGTACATAAAATTTTTAATTAATTAAATTATATAAATTTTAATTCTTTTATTTGCAATATTCATAAATTTTACATAATCATTCATCGTTTTAACACTTAATTACCCAATGCATTAAATTTGTACTAGTACTTCATCTTTGATGATAATATAATTGTAAGTAGTAAAATATGGTATGTTTTTCGATATGAGCAATCAAAAACACATATTTTATTAATTGGAAAAGGGTCAAAATTGCGCCTGAACTATATGAAATAGACCATTTATATCCTTCGTTATATTTTGGGATAAAAAATGCCCCTGATGTTATCCTAAGAGACCACAAATACTCTCAAGAGTTAACACCCCAAATTTTTGTTGACGTGGCAAGCCACGTGGGACTAATCCTTCCACCTAAGCGTTGCCAACTAGGATTCACTACAAAAGAACTAGACATTTAGCGGCAACAACAGTCGCCACAAAAGCTTAGAAAATTGTCACTAAAAGTTTTTAACATTAAATTCTAATTTTGTGTTTTTTTCTTCATTGTTTTTAAAAAACCAAATATGATATCGATTAAGTAGGAGTTTGAAGACACTATATGTTTTATTTTTATGTCATATGTAAATGTATAAAATGTACAATGATGCATTATATATATATAGTAGGAGATTTGAATTGAGAAGTAATTTTGATTATTTTTCGTAATAATATTGGATGTTTTTAATATGGATATTGCAAGTTATTTATTTTAGAAAATTAGGTCGCAATCGAAAATTAATTATCATATTTTTTTGTTGAAAAAATAGGTTTTACTAGCGAATGGTTGTTGGAGCCTTAGTCGCCACTAAAAATCACTCATAACCTTTAGTGGCAATATTTTGGGATTTTGTGGCGACTTTGTCGCCACTAAAAGTCAAGTTCTTTTGTAGTGAATCTTAGTTGGCAATGCTTAGGTGGAGGGATTAGTCCTATGTGGCTTGCCACGTCACTAAAAAATTGGGGTGTTAACTCTTGAGGGTATTTGTGGTCTCATGGGATAACTGCGGGGGTATTTTTGATCCCAAAATGTAATGGAGGGTACAAGTAGTCTATTTCACATAGTTCAGGGGCAATTTTGTCCCTTTTCCGTTTATTAATTAGTACTCTTTCCTCACTTTTACTTGTCACCTTTTATATATCGAGAGTCAAATTATATAAACTTTTACCAGCATTTTGAGATATGGTATTTCTTAATCACATTAGTATGCGATGGATGGTAACTTATAACATTTTTCGTATAATTTTTGAAAATTAAAATATATATATTTTTAAAATATTAAATTAATCTAATTCAATTTAAATTTAAAGATTAATCAAATTAACTCTAACAAAATGAAATATAACACCGACCAATCTTCCTCAAAAAAGTTTTTTCAAAATTATGATATTTGGGAAAGCTAAATATGCTTAGTCATATAACATATGGACTAAAAATGAAAATATATTATCAATAAGGATTGTGATGGAGTGATAAATACTCTTCATCCTTAACGAGAGATTTCAAATTTGACTCCTTGAGATATGGAATCACTTTTGTTAGGGCACCCTCAATATGGGATTTTCTGATGCAATTTTGAATTTAATCAAACTCAAATATGAATAGTTTTTGTTATTTTTGGGTATAAATTCAAATTTAGTTATATTCTAATGTGAGTATCTAAACAAAAAAAAATTAAAAAATTATCCCATCTCTTTCTTTTCCATCCATTTGCGTGTAAATTCCACTTCCTCCAATTCACTCATTTAGCGATCCCTAGAAAACTCCATTTCTGGGTTTTTGAAGCTGAAGAACAATGTCGGATTATCTTCCAAAAGATGTTCTTGTAGAAATTCTATCAAAATTACCATTGAAAACCCTAGTTCAATGCACCACCATATGCAAATCATGGTATTCCATAATCATAAACCCTAATTTCATTTCTCTCCATCACAACACCCACATCAGCACCGCCGGTCGCCGTCCTTTACTCTTCGTCCGGCACTACAACATGTTTGACAGGGTTGAACGTTACGCGTTACACTTCGACGATGAAGAGTTAGGAGATTCATCAGATGCCGATTCATTCGAGGAGTATCTTGAGCTGAAATGCCCTGAAACAAGTCGTAGTGAGTATTTGAGGATTGTTGGTTGTTGTAATGGTCTTATTTGCTTATCTGATGATTATGATAAGTTTACGGATACTGTGGTGTTATGGAACCCTATAATTCGTAAACATGTGGGTTTGCCGAATCCTAATTTGGGGTATAATGGACGTGGGTCTTGTATTTATGGGTTTGGGTTTGATGGTGTGAAGCATGATTATAAAGTTGTTAGGGTTGTTTATAATAGTACTGCTACTGAGGATTATAAATTGCAGATTCCACCGACGATTGAGTTTCTTGATAAATTGAGGGCTGTTAAATTCTTGGTTCCACCTGGGGTTGAGGTTTACTCTTTGAGTAGTGGGGTTTGGAGGACTATTTCTGATGCCTGCCCTTCCTATATTTTGCATCAAAATCACTCTGTTTCGACTTTTCTTAATGGGGCTGTTCATTGGATTGCATCTCATTCAAGTGACGATGATGATGGTAATGGGAATAGCAACAATGATTGTAATTGTAGTGGTAGCAGCAGCAGCAGCAGCAACAGTAATAGTAAAGATTGTAGTTTTATTGTAGCGTTTGATGTGGCGACTGAAAAATTTAGTGAAATAAGCTTGCCAGAGAGTGTTGCTGAGAGAAATGTAATGAAATTGGATGTGATGATTACGGGTACGTCACTTGCCCTAATTGAGTATGAAAAGTTTTGGCAGAGTGACTATTGCTGGATATGGGTGATGAAAGAGTATGGTGTGGTGAAGTCTTGGAGTAGGCTGCATAATATTGATTTGAGAGGAGGATTCAGGAATGTTGTGGGATTTAGGACTCACGGTGAGTTGTTGATTTCTGCCAGAATGGTAGGAATGGTTTCATACAACCCCAAGAGGAGAAACATAAGCTATCTTGGAATCCATGGCACCAATCGCTCATTCCATGGTGAGCCTTTTTTCGAGAGCCTGGCTTTAGTTGGGAAAGAAGATAGATTTGCGCAGCAAGCAAATTCAACTACTAATGTTGTTCAAGAAGTTGGATCTGAACTGGATAATGGTGACGATGGAACTGTACTGGACAATGGTGGAGATAGAACTGTACTGGATAATGGTGGATATGGAACTGTACTGGATAATGGTGGAGATGGAACTGTACCAGATAATGGTGAAGATGGAACTGAGGAACATACATGATAGTTAGTCCAGGTAAACAATGTTCATATGATATCAAAGAGTAAAATGACCTTAATGATGTTTAGTGGTTAAAATGACCTTATCTCCTTCAGCATTTTTTTCCATGGTTATTTGTGACAAAATTTGCATCTAATGTTTAGTGGGAATTTAACTTCTTGCTCTTTGCTGATAATGACTGCCTTTTAAGGTGTCCTTGTTAATTTGGTTAGAATTAGATTTCATTGACTAGTTATCAGCCTCTTTTGATAGAATAATGAACTTCAGCTTCGGTTACAAAATGTCTGAAGCTTACATGTGATGAAAAGGGTATACTGCTAATCTGTCGGTGTCTGGATTACGGGTGCGTCAATGAGAATTGAGTAATCTATTTGCAAGATACATTTCCGTAAATATTTCATGCAGTGAATAAAAGAAAATTTATTCGTTAGATATCTTTTGGTTGGGGTTGAATGTTGATGAATAGTCATAACAGTTTTGGAGGTGCTTTGTTCTCCTTGGTCTGTGTCCCCAGCCCAACCTGCCTCATCTTCTATTTTGTGAATTGCTTTGCCGGTTACCATTCAGGATGTAGATATTTTGTCTGATTTAGGCACAACCTTTTTCAGGAATACTAGATTCACTACAGTCGAAGGAAGATTTTATCGGAGTGGTTTTACTGGTTCACACCTTGGATTGTCAAGCATCCTTGTTATGTGATTCTGGTTTCTGATGTCGCCACCTGATCCAGTGTTCCTATTTTCTTTGTATGACTTGTAACTGTATTTTTATACTTGGCTCTGTATATATCTCACTGAGTGTGTTGTTGTTGCTCTGTATATATCTAGGAAATTTAAGGGTTTCAAATACTTTTTTTTTGTAATGATGAGTCCTGACAGAGTGTGTTGTTTTCCATACGAAACGAAAGAAATAGATTACTTGTGCGTAATTTGATGAACAGTCAGCCGTGAAGTTTGCAAATTTGTGGACTCCGAGTCTGGTACCAGCAGTATTACTTATTTGTAAATTGTTCCTGCATGAAATAGAATTAGGTCAAGAGTATTACTTACCATATTTACCAATTATAATTAAAGTAGAATTAGTCCATATTTGAATCCTACTTCCATTGCCAATCCGTGTAGGATTATGTTATTCACTCTCATAATTTTCCCAATTAAAGAAGAATTAGTTGCCATATTTAAATCCTACTTCTATTAGGAAAAGACAAGAATCAATTTTGTTAATAAATACTCACCATTCAACGCTCTCAAAGTAATATCAGACATAGCATTCCACAACACAAGTAAAAGATTTCCCTGTAGCAGCTCAATCAATTTCTCTCTTCTTTTACTAATAATAATGGAAATGGCTGGCCGAGCAACATCTTTTATTCGTACCCTGCAATTACACCCACGTGTTTTCGGCCAATTCCAACGAGTGATGAAGGATTATTCAACTGACAAGTTGAATGTTACCGATCTTGTTTTCGAATTGGATACTCTTTTCCAATTCCACCCTAATTTTCTAACTGGCTATAGAATTTTCTTGCCGCCACACTTACGACCAACATTACCTTCCCCTACGCAGTCACCAAAGAAGAACCTGACAGTGTTGAAGCCTTATATTGTATTTATGAATAAAGTGCAGAAACGCTTTGCTGATGAACGGGGAGTTATCCTCGAATATTTGGACACCATTAGGAAATTGACACAAGGTAAACTATGTAATAAAGAGGCTTATAATGCAATTATGATAATCTTTGGTAAAGAAAATCAAGATTTGATAGATGAGTTTGAGTTTCTTCTTTTGGGTAGAAACGGAATTAGAAAAGAGAAGAAGAAGAATACGATGGAAGATAAGATGAATTCAATGGAAGATGAGATGTTTGAACTTGACATGAACTTGTCCCGTCGGAAAACAGCTGAGGATTCTGCAAAAGAGTTGATGTACTCACTACAACAACATGAGGATCAACTAATCAATATCGACTTTTATTTCAGTGCTGTGAGTCTGGGCTACATAAGGAAAATATACAAAGAAGAAGGTTCCTCTATTATAACAAGATTGCGGGATGATCCAACGACTGTTTTGCCCAAAATTTTGAAAAAGTTGGAGTCGGAAGAAAAGGTCCTGATCAAAAAGTGGCGCGATATTCATCAGAAGAAAAAAAAATCCATATAAATAAAGGAGTATAGTATAGTATAGTATAGGAGTGTACTTAATGAATTGCAGATAGTTTCATTAATTATAGTAGTAATTCTGTATGAAGTTCTTTACCTCTCATTTACAAAGTTGCTGATTTGATATTATTAATATACCTATTTGTCTTAAAAGCACTTCTAAAAGCTCCATCATAGTATCAAAGCATTAGATAATTTTGATTTTTCATGTACTCTAACATACATGTGGAGAAACAGCTAATAATTTTAAAACGCCCTGTATCTGGTAGTCGCAATCATCAATGCAAGTGTATATTAAGTATAACGCCTAAGAAATGGATTCACATCCAATGGCAGAAGTTAACTGTTAACCTATCAATACGCTATTAAAGATGAAATCAGAACTTGTCAAGCTGTTGGAGATAATTTTATGATAGTTCTGAGTCATTAATTAATAGGGGTACGAGGAGATGAATTTTTTCAAGAAAACCATCAATACATGATATATGTTATCCCGAATCATTTACACACAACACACGAATATTGAAAGTTGGGAACGAAGGGAAAAGACAGCTCTAATTCACAGCTGCACAGTGCTTCCTAATCTCACCAGCAGAGCCGGTCTTGACTTCAATCTTTCCCATTTTCTCCATTGCTACACCAAATTCAGCATAGAATTGTTTGAGTGATCCTTTTACTAGCTCGTTGATGAATGACTTTGTTGTCGCACTTGTTGTCAAGGCTGCATCAGATTGGAATATCCCTTTTCTTTTGAGCACAAGCTGGAAGTAGCTAAGATCAAATTTACTGGAACTGCCAGGATCCATTTCAACAATTGTGGTACTGTCATTGATTGACTTGCATTTCTTCATTTTAAGATTAGCTGCATATTCACTGTCTAGAGATGGATCTTGTTTGCCTCAAACTCCAGTAAAATTGTATAAACGTGATGAAAATGACAGGCAATGAGAGACTCCAATGGTATGTGCACCTGGTAGAAAATTGTTCATACCAGTAATGTATGAAAAGTTTTAATATAGCATAAGCAGAAATGAGTATGGATGTACTAATTTAAACTTACCAGACAATAGGACCAAGTCTTTTAGGTCAAGACCCTTGCTGGCAAAAGACGTCTGGAGACTTGAAAAGTTACTTGTTGGAGGAGGGATGCTTGCCAAGGCTTCCGAAGCGTCTGATATCCTTCCATCTCTTCTACCAGTAAGGGCCTCCCTGAATAAAAAAGGAGATAAAGATTAAGAGCATATTCCATTCAATTAAGCTCTTTAATGCATACAATAACTAGTTATCTCAGTTTTTTATTAACGGCCTCAACTATAACCTCAGCTCTATTTAAAGGTCTGAGTAGGATACGACTATAAGCAAATACAGTCTGCAAGTTGGTTCAAGCTTTGTGCTTACTGTTACCACAACGGAGTCTCTAGCAACCAAGGCAATAATATCAGCACATGACACAACTCCAGGGTATTCAGCTTCAACTGCTTTCTTCACACCATCGATGAATGAGAAGCCTCTCAGCGTTTGATTAGGAACAGCTACTTTTTCAGTCTGGTTTTTCGTGCTCGGAGTGAAATTCAGGAGTACAGAACCATCACAACCATGTACGAACCCAATCAAGTAAATCATTATTACTTCAAGAATGGCACTCTTCACATGAAATGAGGCATAAACTTACTCTGACAAAGCAATCGTGGAAATGCAGTCTGAGCAAGGCAGCTGCAAGAGACGGAGCATTTGGGATTTGCTTTTGCACATATTCTTGAATTATCTTCTCTGCTTACGGAACAGCTCTTTGCATAGAAGTTGAGCTGCAACTGACCATAGCTAGAACCCGCTATTCCTAGTAAAATACACCACTAGAAAATTACTCAAATCGCTGAATTTAGCCATTTATATTACTTACTTGCAACTTTTGAAAGACCTGTTTTTCTCGAGTTGCTACACATATCAACTCCAAACAGACCCAAAAGAATTTATAGGCACATTGCTTTAGCTAACTTTCATTAGTTTAAGAAAACAGATTTGTTAGAGTCTATCTCTTACATTCAATGAGGTTAATATGTCATGATCTTATTAGACACTTAAACAAATAAACACAAATTTGATAATTATCATTATTGTTACCTGCTCCTGGAGATTATAGCTACCTTCATAATGCTGCATCAAAGTTCAAGTTCTTTTGATGCACTGGCAAAAACTATTTGACCAGACACATGGCAAGTACAGACAGGACGGCAGTCAATATCGAGTCCATCAATGCCAGCTGGATGAAGTGCCCTCTCAGGAAGGACCATCCTAGACCAGTCTTTTTCTAACAACACCCAAACTCCGAAATACCTGGGATTCATGGGTAAATTTCACATATAGTCACATAACGTATCATTTCTAACACAAAATTACTGAACTATGAGTATACTAACAGAAAAATCACACAACCTGAAAATACTATCATTTTAGGGTGGATAACTCAATTTTTACTCTTTTTTCTTTAAATCTTAACTGAATAAAAATAAGGTTTTTGTTGTATATTCTTGTTAAATTGATGGAGGTAGCTAGAGGCCATTTGGTTATTGTTTTAGTTCTGTGTATTATTAAGAGATAGTATAAAATATTTGGTATTAGTATTTCAATGTGTGTATCAAAATATGTAGTATTAGTTCCAAGTCAAGAAATAGAAAAAAGGATGGAGCAATATGGATGTATTAAGGTGTAACAACTTCACCATAAACCACCAACCTCAAGAGTAATTGTATTTGCTTAGGTATTGTTTTTTTTCTTTTTTTCTTTTATGGGCAGAATATACCTACCCTGAGGCACGAAAAAATGTGTGACCAAGGGTGGTTTGATGATTGTATACTTTTTGTCTCAATGCCAAAGCACCAAAAGAGGACAATTCCGCTTTTCGATTGCTCAAACTAAGCGTTTTTAACTTACAGTTGATATAAATTACTATGGTTCGTCTGTCAATCAAATTTAACCAACTTTAACTTAAAATGAGGAGTAGAGTTCAATAATGACATTCTTTTTAGTGTTAAACCATATAAATTGTCACATAAATCAACAATTAAAATAACATCAAGTTTATATAAAAAAGAGATCTGCAAATTCTATTAGTTGTAGGTTAAATGTGCTTAGTCAAATCGTACCTCTGTTGAAACAAAATGTTTTCTACAAAGATCAGGCAAGGACTATACCAGTCTCTTGGTTCTTCCGTTGGGTATATATCATTACAAATTCATTGTGGATGGAGAAGTTAGATATATTCCAATAACTTCCATGTGTAGCAGATGAGACAGGCGTTGTCTTTAATCTTCTTGATGTTAATGTAAGTAAGACTATATTTCTTCTTTAATACATCTTTTTCTTAAAAAGAAATAACAGTAATATATTATTGCTTAAAAGCCTACAAAATGGTCCAAAAACTGATTATTTCTTCTTCTGATTCCTTTGCCTTCGCTGCTTCTTTCTCCTTCCCATCATCATTTTGTGCTCCAGCTCTACAATGATTCTTGCAAGCCATATTGGTTTTCCAGTTGAAATCATGAAATATAATATGGATAATCCAATACATAGTCCACTTCCATAGCCCATCAGAGCACCTTTCCAAAAATCACTCAGAAATTCAGAATTGCTTTCTTCATCATCTAGTCTAGACACGGTATCATTTGTATCTAATATCTGAGCATAGCCACAACTTTTTGAAACAGGTAATCCACGTAATCCATCATTGCCTTTATATGAATTGCTCATAAAGGTCTGAAGTTGAGTTCCTTGAGGAATGCACCCTTCCAGATGATTGTAGGAAAGATTGAAGACTTCAAGCGATGTAAGAGAAGCAAATTGTGCTGGTATCTCTCCTACAAGATGGTTATTTGACAGGTCCAATGATTCAACCGAAGATAAACTTCCAAGTGATGGCGGTATGTGACCTTGCAATCCATTATGAGATAAATTCAGCATGCAAAGTGCAATCAGATCTCCCATAATACTTGGAATATGTCCTTCAAATTTGTTGTTTGAAAGATCGATAGTGGTGTACAAATGAAGGATTTTCACAACTTCAAGCTCCAATCCCTTTGTTACGACAGCTACCGTGTCTTGGTAATGTCCATATCTTGGTGCTTCTATTGATGGATCAATTGTCCTCATGGCTTTCAAATGTTGAAACAAACTTGTTGGTAAGTTTTCCGTGAAGGCATTGGAAGAGATATCCAACATTCGAAGCTGAAGAAACATGTTTTCACTTCCTAAAGTTCTAATGGGTCCATGCAACTTATTCGATCTCAAGCTTAAAACTCTCAACTTAGGAAGAGTTCCCAACCACATCGGGAAGACGTCGTTGAGGTCATTAGCTCCTAAATCAAGAACTAGCAACTCTTTGCAATTGGCCAAAGTTTGGGGAATTTTCCCCTTTAGTTTGTTGCCATGCAAGTTGAAGCTTCCAAGTGTTCCAGTTCTAAAAGTCATTGGAAGAGTACCAGAAAGACTGTTGTGCTGCATATCAACAACCTGAAGATGACCACTCATGTTGCCAAAACATTGCGGAATTGCTCCCTTTAGATTGTTTCTACCCAAATTTAGAATTTCTAGAGATGTCAAATTGCAAATAGACGAAGGGAGCTCTCCACTGAGATTATTATGTGGCATTATCACATACTTGAGGGCACTGATATTACCCAAACATTGCGGAATTTTTCCTTTCAAGTTGTTATTCATCAAATACAGGTATGCCAGTGATGTCAAATTGCAAATAGACGAAGGAATTTCCTCGTTCAGATTGTTGTAACTGAGAGACAGAACTTGCAAGTTTCTCAAATTGCCAAAGGAAGACGGAATTGAACCAAAGAGTTGATTAGCATAAAGGTTCAGATATTTGAGCTCAGTTAAGTCACCTATAGTTATTGGAATTGGACCGGTGAGTTTATTATTGGATAATTCCAGAACATTGAGGTTTTTCAGATTCCCCAACTCACTAGGAATTTTGCCAGAGAGTTGATTAACATAAAGGTGCAGAAGTTTGAGCTCAGTTAAGTCACCTATAGTTTTTGGAATTAGACCAGAAAGATTGTTCTTCTGTAATATTAAATTCTGAAGTGACTTAATCTTCCCGATTTCTGCAGGAATAGAGCCAGAAAGGTTATTCTTATAAAGAGACAAATAGGACAAGTCGTTCAAATTCCCTAATGAAGCAGGAATCGAACCATTAAGAAAATTTCTACTCAAAGCTAGCTCAGTAAGAGACCTTAGATAACCTATTTCTTTAGGAATGGAACCATTTAAATGGTTGTCATAGATGTAGAGGATCTCAAGCTTGGCTAGTGAGCCGATTTGTGGTGGGATTGTGCCTGAAATCTGATTGATGGACAAGTCAAGATAGACAAGATTAGTGAGATTACCAATCTCAGGTGGAATGGTTCCGGATAGATTGTTCATGCTAAGATCAACATATTCAAGAAAAGGGAGGGATGAAAATGGAAAATCATAGAGGGTACCAATGACACTAGAATTTGTAATATTTAACCTGTTTACCCTATCATTAAAGCATATAACTCCGTACCAGTCCCAGCATGCGTTAGAACTTGATCTCCATGAAGACAATAAGGAATTATTCTGGTTCTTGAAAGTTGATTTCCATTTCAGGAGGGAAGTTGTTTCCTCCGTGGAAGCAAAAGTAACTGTAAAGAGATATAAAAGAGTGAAAAACTGAAGTAGAGAGAATATGTTGTTGTTGGGAAGCATCATCATATTTGAGTTTATTGTTTTGTAATTCAATGAAAATTTGGAGGGTTCATAGAATTTTATATTGTATGCACTGTAATTTATCATTGAAGACCAAAGAAAATGTTTTGCGTTCGCACTATGTCATCATATTTGAGTTTATTATTTTGTAATTCAATGAAAATTTGGAGGGTTCATAGAATTTTAATGAAAATTTGGAGGGTTCATAGAATTTTAATGAAAATTTGGAGGGTTCATAGAATTTTAATGAAAATTTGGAAGGTTCATAGAATTTTAATGAAAATTTGGAAGGTTCATAGAATTTTATATTGTATGCACTGTAATTTATCATTGAAGACCAAAGAAAATGTTTTGCGTTCACACCATGTCTTGCGTTCATATTTGATCAAAGAAAATGTTGTCATTCTCAAGTCAAATTTGGGTTGTTATATTTTTGTCTTTTTTTAATTCCTCTGTCCCAATTTATGTGACTTACTTTCCTTTTTAGTTGGTTAAAAAAAGAATGACATATTTTTATATTAGCTAATAATTTAACTATAAAATGTCTATTTTACCCTTAATGAAATAATTTACAACCACACAAATTTCTATTATTCATTTTGAACCACAAGTTTAAAAGTTTTTCTTTCTTTCTTTCTTAAACTTTCTTGCTGGTCAGATTTGATAAAAAATGGAACTGAACGTCACTTCTGTTCTCTTTTCTAACTTTAGAAACGGAACTAAAAAGATTAAATAAAATGCTTTAGTCTGGGCTCAAACCCAAGCCTCCAAGGCAAATTTGAACCGTCTTAACCACTGGGCTATCTTTATTTACCTTAATAACTTGTTCAGTCTAAAAAGCAATACTTAGAGAAATTTAGAGGAATTACCTTACAAGCTTCATCATTCTCCCGGAGTTTTAATCGATGGAAGGCTCCACTGGGTGACTAGATTTCCAGGGGCGGCTGGCAAGGCTTACAAAAAAGTCCTTGGCCTTAGGCCCCCAATTTTAGGGGCCCCATTTTTTAGTTAATTAGGTAGGATTAAATTTTAAAAAAATATTAGAACTAAGACAATAAATGCAAAGGCCCCATTTTTTAGTTAATTAGGAAGGATTAATTTTTTTTAAAAAAAAAGTTAGAACAAGATTATTGAAAAGTTATAAAAACAAAGTATTTCTCTATCATATTTGATTGCATGCCAGATACAAGTCATCAAGACCAAATGTCTTTTATATTACGGAGTGTAGATATTTCGGCAACTCCAATAAATATAACCGAATATTTCTTAGAATTCTTTAAAGTGGATGATACAAGTGGAAAAGGTCTTTTTGAAGTTATTTTAGATGAAATAAAATGTATTGGACTTGATATTGATAATTTAAGAGGACAAGGATATGATAATGGGTCTAATATGAAGGGAAAACACCAAGGAGTGCAAAAAAGATTTCTTGATATAAATCCTAGATCTTTTTATACACCATGTGATTGTCATAATCTAATTTGGTACTTTGTGATATGGTTAATTCTTGTACGAAAGCTAGCTATATCATTCTTTGGAGTGGTACAACGTATATATTCACTATTTTCTTCGTTTGCTAAGCGGTGGAAAATTTTAAAAGATAGTGTACCTAGTTTAACTCTTAAATCATTGTCACAAACACGGTGGGAAAGTCGTATTGAAAGTGTTAAAGCAATAAGGTTTGAAACTCCACAAATAAGAGATGCTTTATTTAAATTAGAAGAAGTTAGTGATGATCCAAAAATTAAAAGTGAAGCTAATTGTTTAGCAATTTTTGAGCTTGAAAATTTTGAATTTTTATTGGGTATGACTATTTGGTATGATGTATTATTTGCTGTAAATTCAATTAGCAAAAGTTTACAATCAAAAGATATGCATATTGATGTCGCTATAGATCAATTAAGAGGTTTAGTTTCTTTTTTTTAAACATATAGAGAAGAAGGATTTACAGGTGCTATGATTTCGGCTAAGGAAATTGCATTAGAGATGAATATAGAACCTGTATTTCGTAAGAAAAAACAATTTGATGAAAATGTTGATAATGAAATCACAAGATCTCTTGAAGAATCATTTAGAGTTGATTACTTCTTATACATAGTAGACCAAACCATTTTTTCACTTCAAAATAGATTTGAACAATTTGAAGTATATGAAAATATTTTTGGTTTTCTATTTAGTGGGAAAAAATTGAGATCATTAGATGATGAGAATTTTAAAAAATATTGTCTTAATCTTGAATGTTCCTTAAAACATAATACTCACTCCGATATTGACGGTTTAGACTTATTTTCTGAATTAAAAGTGTTAAGGGAAATCATAAAAGTAGAAGACAATACTCTAATTGAGATACTCAATCAAATAAAAAGACTTGATTCTTTTCCAAATGCTTACATTGCTTATAGAATAATGCTAACAATTCCCATAACAGTCGCCTCAACCGAAAGAAGTTTTTCAAAATTAAAAATAATAAAATCTTATTTAAGATCGACACTGTCTCAAGAAAGATTAACTGGTTTGGCTATATTATCGATTGAAAAAGAATTATTAGAAGAGATTGACTACACAAAAATTATTAACAACTTTGCATCTCAAAAAGCTAGAAAAATAGATTTAAAATAAAAATATTTATAATTTTTTTTTAAGGCCTCTAATTTGATTTTGGCCTTAGGCCACCAACGGATTTGAGCCGCCCCTGTAGATTTCACTGTCACCTTGATCGCCTTAAGTTAATTAACCTACTTTAACTTAAAATATGGAGTAGAGTTCTATAATGACTTTCTTTTTAGTGTTAAACCATATAAGTTGTCACATTAAAAGGCCATGAAATTTTTGAAAAAAAAAAAAAGAATAAAAGAAGAGATGCACAAATTCTATTAGTTGTAGGTTAACCGTGCTTAGTCATGATCGTTTCTCATACGTCTACTGAAACAGAATGGTTTTTACAAGCTGGATAACTCACCTGCATACAGTCCTGGTCAGGAGAAGGCTTTAGTTTTTGTTTGGAATGAACTATCTGTTGTTCATCTTGTATTTCTAAGATACTTAGAACAAAAACTTTGAAGAATTTGATAAGAAACAATAAAGTTTAAAGAATATTTTCAAAACTAGAAAATTAAAACCAGTAGAGAAAATAGAATTAGAAACAATATACAAAATATTTTTCTCAAAGAAGAAGATTGAGTTCACTGAATGCACAATGTCCCCTTAAGAAAATTATTCCTCTCAAGTACCCGAGGTTAATGGAATATATCCTCCAAGGATAGAACAATCTTACTCACCGGTGTATCGGTACCGAAAACCACGGTGTCAGCAAACCACTCAACGGCAGTAAAATACACGTAGAATACTATATTTAATAGTAGTAGTAGATGCAGTCCAGAAAATTAGTTCTTTTCAAACGAGAGGAAATCTCTCCATTTATAGAAAACAAAGGGTAGTGTGAAAATGTTCTTATTGTGCCTTACCGGAAAGGTCACAATCTTTGGAAAAGTCACAATATTTCGGAAAGGTCACGACCTTTCATAAAAGTCACAACTCTTCATAAAAGTTGCAACTTTTCAAAAAGTTACAACTCTTCATTTTTCATTCACACCTTTTAAAACCCAACAATTCCCCGCATGAATGGGGAGACAAAGAAACTAACAAGTGTGTGTACTTTACAAGCACAAATTAATTACATCTGAATAAGTAGGTTTTCCTTTGAACTTTCCGTAGTGAACATATGTCGGATATACTCGGTCAATCGGTATATTTGATATCTTTGAACCGTCAAGCTTTGGTGTATACCTAGACAACCATATGTTACACAATCAACCCTTTACCGTTTATGGTTCTTATGTTGTGTTCGTTTCAACCATGAACACCTCTTGGTTTCATGAGTGTATAGAGAGATGGGCTTTTGACAATCCTCTTTGAAACGGCTTACACTTCACACTCACATAAGTGATTTCTAACCGTGTTATCGTGTAGATACACTATTTGGTCAAATCTGCCAAACTTAGCAAATCATTAAAAACTTTAAGATTTATCAACTCATTAACAAGCGTTATGTTGTAGCCTCGTTCCTGAGCATTGTCTTCATCATGAGAATGGATTCAGTTGGTTGACAATGTCGAACCGTTAGTCACAACTTTGTTTTTCTCCTTGAACCTAGCTCTTGGGAACTCCAGTTTGCTAGGTAGAGTTACCGCCATGATGACTTGTCCTAAGCCGTAAACCCATTCTCTTAGATGATCTTTCAACTCTCTCTCTAGTTAGGCCTTTTTGTAAGTAGATCAAACACATTATCCTTTGACTTTACATAGCCAATTGTGATAATTCCACTAGAGAGTAGTTTTCTAACGATGTTATGTCTATGTCTTATATGACGAGACTTTCTGTTATTTATCATGCTCCATGCCCTACCTATTGCATCTTGACTATCAAAGTGTATGCATACTGATGTTAAAGGTTTGGGCGAAAAAAGAATAATTCTGGAGTCTTTCAACTTATTCACCGGTCTTATCTAGAGGGACAAGCTCAGAGATCATTGTAGAGCTAGTAATACATATTTTTTTGGAAGATTTCCAAGAGACTGCTCCTCCACTAAGAGTAAATACATATCCACTCGTGGATTTTACTTCATTTGATCCCGATGATTCAATTTGATTCACTATATCCTTTCATTACTGTTGGATATTATTATAATACAAGACATAGTTTTGAGTATATTTTAAATACCCCAAAACTCTTTTCATTGTCATCCAATGAGTTCGATTGTATATCTGATCGCGCACACTTCGTGAACCGACACAATTCATTAACAGCACATGCTATATCTGGTCGCGCACACTTCGTGATATACATCATACTTCCCAATACTCTAGCACAATCCAATTGTGAGTCACTTTCACTTTCACTCTTTTGAAATGCAAAGTTCACATTTATCCATGTCTTACACATCTATATGTATTTTACAAGTAAACAAACTATCATAATAAAATAAATTCCATCCAAAAGAAACAAGCTTAAAAAGAGGTAGAGAATCATTAACTCATACGCTTCAAATCTTAGCTTTGCCTTTGATTGAAGGCAGTGGTGGAGCCATAATTTTCGTTAAGGGTGTTTATACTTTAGGACAAGTAAAAAATAAACCTTGCTGGTCAGATTTGATAAAAAATGGAACTGAACATCATCTACCATGATCAAATCCAAGCCATTTCTAGGGTACCTCATAGACGAGTTCATTTCCGCTTCCTTTTGCTCTTCTGGCACCAAAGATCAAGAATCCGAGATAATGGTTGTTGCTTGTTAAAGGGTCTTCAGTTGCACAATGAATTTTGTCTGTCACTATCACTTTGTAAAAACAAATGAAAGAAAACAAACAAGAAGAAACTCTACTTTTTTTCTCCAAATTAATCATAAAGTATAGTAGAACTATACAAAAAAAATAATATTGCAGGCAATTTCATGACAAATTGTCATTTCTCAAGGCCTAAGCATATAAATTGAGGAATATTCTAAGCAAGTTGTGTATGTAACCAATGATGGAAACATGAAATTTAAAATACCATTTCAACATCAGTCGCCGTGTCTGTTTGTGATGATTAAAGGGATATGCAAATCTTCCACCTTCTACCTAAAAATTTACTCTTCATTTCTATTCTTCTTACTTTCTCTGGCAATTTTTTCTTTGCCTTCTCAGTTCTGAATTTACTTCTTTCCATAGAGTCCAATCATGCAAAAGAAAAGGAACTGGAAGATGAGACGAGAAATCTGATAGCTCGTCTGCTAGAGGAAATAACACTTGACATAGTTTCAAGGCTTCCTATTTCGTCTCTCATTCAGTTCAGGTTTGTATGCCAAACCTGGAACATGTTGACCCATGATTCCTACCTTGTTGATATGCATATGTCTCGTGCATCGAAAATCAACCCATGCCTCATCTTTAAGACTTACCATCCTCAAAAAGAGCAGCTTTTCTTTGTTGAACTGTCTGATCGTCATGATGATGAACACACATTGAGAGAGATTCACATTCCCTTTTTGACATCCATGGGAAAATTTCGAGTAGTAGACTCATGTAATGGTCTGCTATGTCTATCTGGTGTCTATGATCATGAAGAAGCATACATATACAATCCTTTCACCAGAGAACACAAAAAGCTGCCAAATTGTAATGAGCTTGATGTGAATGAAGTGGTTATGGTTTTGGATTTCATCCGACTACTAATGAATACAAGGTGATCAAAATATGCTACTATCCTCATATCTATTATGAACCTTGGTGTTTTCACAAGTCTGTAAAATATGATTATCCACTCATAGAAGTTCACTTGTTCAGTCTGAAAAACAATACTTTGAGAAATTTAGAGGAATTAACTTACAAGCTTCATCATTCTCCCGGGGTTTTAGTCGATGGAAGGCTCCACTGGGTGACTAGATTTAACTTCCACCTTGATCGCCTTATCGTTGCTTTGACCTATCTAATGATACATTTCAAGAGGTACAAAGGCCTGATTTCACTGTCAACTTATTACATTGGAGATATCATCTGACTGCCCTAAGAGGGTGCCTATCAACATGTTTATTCAGATCTAATGGCGAAAACTTAGAAATTTGGGTCATGGAAGAATATAACAAGAAAGATTCTTGGGTGCACAAGTTCAATAGTGGAGATTCTTCAATTGTGAGTCGAGATTAGCCCAATTCATGTGACATTTGGAGGACTAATTTGCAAATGGGAACTGTTACAGTGATGTGTCTACTCAATAATGGTGATATCTTGATAGATTGTCAAGGTGGTTGATGAGAATATAAAGTATCAGTTAGTCATGTACAGTAGAGTTAGTTAAGTATAGTAGAATTAGTTGAGAATCAATTGTATATATATAGAGTCACATTGTAATACTTAATCCCTAATTCACATTCAATAGAGACACGATTCTTCTCTCTCAATTCAGTTACGTACTCTCCAGTCCAAGATGATCTCTATTAATGGAGAAATGAAGCTGGTTCATGGTGCTAGTTTTGACATGATATCAGAGCAGGTTGATTGCTCGTAGTTCTCTTTTCAAAGTCTATTCGTAAGCTTCTCTTCTGCACTTTCAGAAACTCTTATGTGTGTTATTTTTGATTAGTTGTTTGAGGAATTGTGTTGTGAATTCTCTGTTTCTGTCAATTTTGATTTGGCGATTTTCATCTGATTCTATTGTGGTGGATTTGTTCATTCGTGTATTTCACCAATTGCTTTTCTGGTTGTTTTCGTGTTGAATTTCTTCGTGAACACTCGAATACCATGGTTGACATCCAAGCTGATCTTCAAGATGATTCCACTTCTAGTTCTACTACAGTTCGATTGGATTTTACTAGTCCTTTTTACTTGCATCCCTCAGAGAGTGTAGGATCCTCTCTTTTACCTGCAGTATTTGATGGTACTGGTTATAGACCATGGCGAAGGGTTGTTCTCAGAGCTCTCTCAGTCAAGAGTAAAACAGGGTTTATTAACGGAGCAATTGTGCGCCCTGCTCCCACTGATCCTAGTTTCATGCAGTGGGAGAGATGTGACGACATGGTCACATCTTGGATCCTAAATTCCTTGTCCCCAGACTTTCGCGATAGCTTGCAGTATGTGAACAATGCCAAGGAACTCTGGGCAGAGTTGGAGGAAAGGTACGATCAAACCAATGGGTGCAAATTATATCAATTACAGAAGGAAATTAATGACCTTGTCCAAGGTACTCTAGACATTACTGGGTATTACACAAAAATGATGAAGCTATGGGAGGAGATGAGCACCATTGATGTCAATTCTTAATGCACTTGTGTGTGCACTTGTGGGGGTAAAAGCAAACTGCACAAGGCCGAACAAGACAGGAGACTAATACACTTTCTAATGGGGTTGAATGAGTTGTATACAACTATTAGAAGCAACATTCTTACGATGAGCACACTTCCTAGCATGGCTCAAGCTTTTGCCATATTATCCCAAGAGGAAAAACAAAGAGAGGTAAAACCTCATAATCACACAGCTTTGGATTCTACCTCTCTCAATGCCTATGGATAGACCAACAACAGTGCATGTTACAAGGGGCTCAGGACAAACTACAGTTCATCTAGAGGATGTGGAACCAGTTCTGGGAATACAAACAACAACACTGTGGTTAGAGGCAATTCCAGTACCAACAGGTTTTCTCTGTTTTGTGACTACTGTGTAAGAAATCAGGACACACAGAGGATATA
This sequence comes from Solanum verrucosum, assembly GCF_900185275.1. NCBI lineage: Eukaryota > Viridiplantae > Streptophyta > Magnoliopsida > Solanales > Solanaceae > Solanum > Solanum verrucosum. The sequence continues at coordinate 1,486,894 of NW_026020399.1, forward strand.
TGCTACAAGCTTCATGGATATCCATCCAATCAAAGGTTCCAAAAGGGAAAAGGCACAAGTTATGCAGCAAATGTGTGTGCCTGTGATATAAATGTACATCAAGCTATGCCATTAAATCTGTCCAAAGACCAATATGAACAACTACTCAACATTTTAGGAACTCTACAAGTTGGAAATGGAGCCTCAAATTCAGACAACTCAAACATCAGGCTGAATGGAGCTGTGAACTTGGCAGGTATACTTGCTTGTTATTTCTCTATCACTGACATCAGTGATCTTTTTTGTGAGTGTGTTAAAGTGACTGCTGGCTCTTGGATCATAGATTCAGGAGCATCACACCATATGACCTATGATAAAACCATCCTCACAAACATTAGATCACTCGCATATCCTTTCCTAATTGCACTCATAAATGGTTATAAGGTTAAAGTGACTGAAATTGGTGATGTTTGTTTAAATCCAGCCTTGACTCTAAGCAAAGTATTATTTGTACCTAGCTTCAAGTTTAACCTCATTTCAGTTCATTGTTTCGCATTACAACTTAATGGTGTAGTCAGTTTTTGACAAATTTTCTTGTTTATTGCAGGGCCTTTCTCTGAAGAGCCCTCTGGATCTTGGTAAAGCCAAAAATGGCCTATACTTCTTGTATCACAGATGCCACAACTGTTGTCCACCTGCTGAGAGCAAATCACTTCATTCTAATTGTCATCTTGTCCCTTCTTTAGGCAACATTGACAGGAATTCAAACTCTAATGTGTACACTACATGTTCTGTAAAGCACTCTCCTATGAATAAAGAAGATTGTAATATTGTTCCTTCTTCTTGTCTTACTGATACTTGTCCTTCATTTGCTAATATCTCTAGTCACACTCATGATGATGAAATTTTATGGCATGCTAGATTAGGACATGTACCTTTTCTTAAAAATGAAAAACATTTCAACCATACCTGTGAATTTTTCTCCCAAATAACCTTTTACCTGCACTATATGCCCTATGGCTAGGCAAACTAAGATGCCCTTTCCAGAAAGCACCACCACCACCACTAAAGTGTTTGAGTTGCTCCATGTTAATCTATGGGACCATATCACATTCCCACTCATGATGGTTATCACTATTTTCTCACTATGGTAGATGACCACAGTAGGTCCACTTGGACACAATTGCTAAGATGCAAAAGTAATGCTCTCCAAACCATCAAAGCCTTCATATCTCTCATAGAAAATCAATTCCAAACCAAGTTGAAAGCCATAAGATCTGACAAAGGGTTAGAGTTCACTTTAGCTGAGGCCACATGTTTTTTTCAAACCAAAGGTATCATACACCAAAGAACTTGTCCTTATACACCTCAACAAATGATGTGGTAGAAAGGAAACATAAGTACCTACTTGAAACAACAAGGGCACTTTTATTTCAATCAAAGTTGCCTATGAGGTACTGGGGGAATGTGTATTGACTGCCACATACCTAATGAATAGATTGCCCACTCAACTCCTTTAGAACAAATCTCCATATGAAGTATTATACCACAAACAACCTACACATTCCCACCTTAAGAGTTTTGGTTGTCTTTGTTTTCCAACTGTCTTAAGAACTCACAAGGATAAACTTAAACCAAGAACCACACCTCATATTTTTGTTGGCTACCCATTCAATACAAAAGTTTACAAAGTTTTGAATCTAGCTACCAAGAAAGTTCACATATCTAGAGATGTTACCTTCCATGAAAAGATTTTTCCCTTTGTTATTGCCCCTGATAGTTCTAGCTTCCATTCTATTTTACAAATGATTATTCATGCCACTAAGATACCTTGTATGCCTGGTAAAATGAACATTTTTGCTAATGGTGAATGGTTGAACAATTTCACATCACATGAAGTCACTAATAATCAAGTAATCAGTAGTACCAATATGAATGAAGTACCACCTGTTGTCCTACATGAACCTGCAACACAAAGTACCTTGCCTGATCCAAATGCTACTTTGATCAATGACACTTTACCAATACCTACATCACCAGCACCTAGAAGAACAACCATGACCATACACACTCCTAATTACCTAAAGGAATACAACTACACCTTACCTAAGCTGCACTCCCTTACTTCTTTTATGTCTCACCATAACCATGTATGTTTCACTAGTCTTTGTTCTGATAGCCAGCAGTTAGTGACAACCATTTCACATGAATGTGAGCCTAATTCATTTGAAGAGGCAGTATTGCACCCTGCCTGGAAGCAGGCCATGACATATGAGTTTGAAGCCTTGTATGCTAATGACACTTGGGAGATGGTAATGCTACCTGATGGGAAGAATGCTATTGGATGCAAGTGGGTGTACAAAATAAAGCATAAGGCAGATGGAAGTGTGGAGAGGTTCAAGGCCAGGTTGGTAGTCAAAGGTTATACACAACAAGATGGGGTAGATTACACTGAAGCCTTTTCACATGTGGTAAGCCTTTTCACTTGTGGTAAAAATAACTATTGTTAGAATATTAATTTATTTGGCTGTTAAGAAAGGTTGGAATTTGTATCAGCTAGATGTCAACAATGCATTCTTACATGGTGATTTACATGAGGAAGTATACATGGTACCTCCATAAGGCCTTGCAGTAGGTTGTGATAAAATGGTGTGCAAACTGAAAAAGTCCTTGTATGGACTGAAACAGGCCAGCAAGCAATGGTATGAGAAGTTGGCAAACAATCTTTGTTCAAAAGGGTATCAACACTCAGATAGTGATTATTCATTGTTCTATAAAATGAAGGGATGCTCCTTGGTATTTGTTGCTATATATGTGGATGATATAATCCTAACTAGGACTGATGCAGCTGAGATCAACTCCTTAACGAGCTTCCTAAATAACCAGTTCAAAATAAAAAAATTGGGCAAGTTTTGTTGTAAACGTGAACTTATAAGTAATGTAGCCATCATTTCCTTCAAAGTTCAGTTTTTTTTTCATTCTGTAATTCCATTAGATTGAGGTGAATAGGGCAGTAGTTTGATTGATAAATCCATTTTCCAAACATATTTCTGCAAAAGGAGATTTATACTCTCCATCCCTATCACTTCTTATCTTTTTTTCAACTGATTTTCAACTTCAATATTATATTGTCCAGACGTTTCTATTGCTTCATCCTTACCATTCAACTAATAGACATAACCGTAGCTAATGCAATTGTTAATAAAAGTTATGAGATACTTTTTTCCACCACGAGATGGTGTTGACTTCATATCACAAATGTCAGTGTAAATCAACTCTAAGGGATTAGAATTCCTTTCAACAGATTTATAAGAATGCTTAGCATACTTAGGTTTCACACAAATTTGATATTTTTATTTATTGCACTCAAAGTTAGACAAAACTTCTAAGTTGATCAGTTTTCCTTACAAGGTTTTGTAATTGACATGTCCCAAGCGTTCATTTCACAAACAATTTGACTCAAGTAAGTAAGAACAAATAAAATATTGAGTTTGAAAAACCCCCTGTGAGGTAGCTTTTTCTCACAAATATTTTTTTCCTACTTATTTCAAATTTGTTTGATACAAACATTGGTATTATATTAAATACTAAAGGTGGAAAGGTGTTAGATGAAAAGTTGATCATATAATAATAATACAACATTATTACTATTTTACTATGATTATAATCTATATGATCATACTTATATATTTTATAAATTATAAATAGGAAGCCTAAAGTTAAAAATTGAATTACATACACATTCTAATATATGATACTATTTTTATTAAATATAAACAAATAAATTGAATTAATCATTATAATAATAACTATAATAATTAGTAGTTGAGTCTCTTTATTACCTGTCGTTATCATACTACTCTTTAATAACCATACAATTAATACAATGACCAAGCAAATTTGGCAATTCAAGTTAAAAGCCAAATTAAAAGACTGTTCTTATATATATCAAACCCTTCAATTTTCGTGCAATTAACTAAATTATAAAGAATTAAAAGACTACGGCTACATGTGTTAGTCCTTTCAATTGCCTTGCAATTAAAAAATTGTATGCTTATATAGAAATCGAGTAAGAAAGTTATCACAATGGGAGAAATTATGGGTACGATTCAGAAATTGTTATTGGAATGATTTGTTTGGAATGCAACTATTCACTTTTTTTTCTAATAGGACAAAGGCAGGAAGACTATGTCACGATATTTCATTGAGTTTCCTCTTTTTTCTTTGAATAATTTAAGATTTTCAACTGATATTGATGCATCTTCAACAAAGAATTTGAAGCTCTAGGCGAATGCATAAGTTTGTATTTTTCAGAAGTGATCAACTAGATTTTTGTAACCATAGATTTCCAGGGGAGCAAGAATCGAGAAAGCTATCAAGTATTTTAGCAAGTCTTATATAGTTGTATGGATAACAGTCAAATTACATGTGAAATGTACCTATAAGAGTGCAATTTTTTCCCTATCAAACTATCATAAATGAATAGTCATGTCAAATGTATTTCTTCCATAGTTCTAAATTATGATAATAATAAAAAACATGATGTACTTATTCTTTACTATTAATAAAATCTTATCAAGAATTTATATATGTGTAGTTATGTTATGTTAACTAATCCCAAAAGAAAAAATATATTCAGACTATTTTTGTAATTGAAAGTAAAGTCAGAAATTGTAACAAAACTTTCTCCTTTAACTAAGTTTATTGTATAACTCAAACGTATTATTTAACTTAATAATAATAAATGTTATTTTTTCCCCAAACAGAAAACTGTGATCCTTCAATACAATTAGTCTCTCGATTTTCTTTGCTTGTGCATCATTTTATTTATCTTCTTAATTTGATCACTACACCTTTATCTTGAGTCGAGGTTCTATGAAAACAGCACAAGAGACAACTGATCGGAAATTTCTCACAAAATTTCTCTACTGGTGGAATGATCTTCACCAAGTGTTGGTATGACATTTTAATATTAATAAAAATATATTATGTCACATTATGTATCATGTTATGTCTATTGATGGACATTATATTTGTGCATTTACTCTCATCAATTGTGGAAAAAAGTGGTCATTAGTTGTTAGTAATTTATGTAACCACCAACTCTTCATTTCACCCATTATTCTATCTTTATGTCTTGTAAGGAAGAATTCAGCACCTATAAATAGTGTGGTCTTCCTTGTGTTGGGGATAAGTAGAGACAACAAGAGATGCACAAGAAGATATAGACTGAAAAAGATGAGTAGTATTATATTGAGATTAGTGTAGTGGAAGAGAGAGTTGAGACATAGAAAAATATTCTAAGTCTTCAACTATATTCACTATATAAAATAGGGTAATCATATGGTTAAGAAGGTGTTCTTTTTGTGGGCTTTGGACTCTTCAACTAATTTGGAGTTGCTTGAGTTGTATGACGTTGTTGGGTTGTTGTATCCTGGAGGGGACAAGTCAAGAGTGATATTGCTGGATCGGTGTAGATTATGCCGCAGTGGGCTTGAATCTCCTTAAAGAGAGCGAGATATCCGCGCCTCAGCCTAAATAATTATTTATTCATTTTATTTCAACTGTAATTTATTATATTTGTGGTATATTACACCAACACCAAGTTATTCAAAAATAAAATTCCACATGAAGACTTAAATCATGTCTTTAATTATTGTTCATTTTTTTCCTCACTTGACTTAGTCAAGCAATAGTTTATGTCATTGGAAATTTCTTAGAAGTTTTGCAGAAATTTTTTCTACATAGTGGGACCAATTTCACACATAGTTAATGACTTCGATCCACATCATCTTGTCATATGGAAGATCAAATGGAGTAACACCATCATGTCTTTATTATTTTTTTCTAAATTGACTTGGTCATGCAATACTTTCTCTCTTTGAAAAGTATTGTGGAAAATAGAAGAAGAGATGTTGATGGAAAGTTGGACAAGGTTGACATAAATCAAGAGTTCAAATTGTTAGGGTTTTGCCCTTATTTTCTTACTTTATTTGAAGTTTATTTTTTCTTAAAAGAAAAGACAAAATATTACCATAAATGTCTTTACTTTTAATGAAAAGAAAATATATTTTTCTTCCATATTTGGTTTATTCTTTCCTTAGAGGAAAAGTTTGGAGATCTATAAATTGAAGATCTCTATTCTCATAACATAACACAAGAACCTCCACAATGTAGTAAATAAAGAGTTCTGTTTATGGGGAGATTTTCTCCTAAACATATTTATGTTTTTCAATATTAATTTTATAATATGTAGGTCGTTTGACCAAACTATATTAATAATATATCTTTAGTATACTTTTATTTGTCGTTTGATTTGTCAATCATATGATTTGCAATTGTAAGCTTCTGCATGACGCCCTAATCACTTTCGAACCTAGCACAAATATCTAGGGATTTTATAAAAAAAAAAACATTATGTTATTTGGTGTAAACAAAAAGTAAAACCCGTGACCAGTCCAGTTCAAGGCTGGTCAGTGGTCACGGGAGGATTGAACAAAAATCACTTGAAAGTTGTTAAGGGGGTATTTAAATGTCCATACAGTATAAGTCCTGAAGTAAATTTGGTTTTTAAGTTTGAGGGTGATTTTATGTATATTTTCAAAAGTTAACAAGTCAAATTGGAAAAAGTGTTCAAATAGAGAAAATATGTAAAATTCACAAAACGGCTAGGAAGTTCGTTTCAGTCTCTTTCTTGATCCTGACTAAGTAGCATAATGGATTTTATGTATATTTTCAAAAGTTAACAAGTCAAATTGGAAAAAGTGTTCAAATAGAGAAAATATGTAAAATTCACAAAACGGCTAGGAAGTTCGTTTCAGTCTCTTTCTTGATCCTGACTAAGTAGCATAATGGATGGATGATCCACTTAAACACACAAAATTATGAGTTAATTTGATCACTACATCTTTATCTTGAGTGGAGGGTCTATAGAAACAATCTCTCTAGCTATATTCTTAGACCTCACTTGTGAGATTACACTAGGTATGCTGTTGTTAACTTGGAAAACACTTTTTTTAAAGATGTATATTAAATAATAAAGAACAAGGTGCAAATCAGTCGTTACAAACTACTAGTCTAGCAGGCGCAAACTAGTAGTTTGAACTGTGTCATATTTGTCCTTTTTCCCACATGTAGTCTTTGTGGAATTGGCTTAAAGACTTTGGTGGAATATCGACGGAGTTTCCATCAATATTCCTAACAAGTCTTTTGGAAATTATCATCAATATATATATATATATATATATATATATATATATATATACTACCTTAAAAGCATGAACTCCTAAACTGAATGTTGAATTACTATAATACCCCCAATTAAAAATACTCAATTTATTTTATTTATTAATTTAATGATTTGTATTATATTAAAAGTAGATACCCTTTCATATTAAAGGATTGTGATTTCCTCAAAGAGATGTGACTTTCCAAAGGGTTGCGACTTTTTTGACGGGTTTTGACATTTTTGATGAGTTGTGACTTTTTGAAGGGTTGTGATATTTTCAAAGGGTTGTGACTTTTCCAAAGGATTGTGCCTTTTCCAATGAGTTCTGACTTTTGCAAAAGGTTGTGATTTTTCCCATGAGCAATCACTTTTTCGAAAGGTTGTAACTTTTCTGATAAGGAACATGAATTAGCACCTATTCATACTACTATTTGTTAGCTATAAATAGAGGGCTTCCTCTCACTTTAAATCTACGATTTTTTTAAAGTTTTCTACTCTTCTCCTTAAAAAATCTCAGGGTTATTTGCAACAGTTGATTACGTTCAAAATTCGAGGCACCACATAAGAAAGAGTTGGTGAACAAATTGTAGCAAATCATTCATAAATTCACACTGATATGTATGCGACAGGAAAAAGGAAAAGACTACAATTCTACAAAGATATGGTAGAAACTTAATGAAATGAAATATTTTTCACCAAATGTGACGTTGTTCATATATTAAAATTAAATTATGCTACTGAAATATATATGTATATCTAAAACAAAGAATCTGTAATGACCCAGAAGGTCATTTTTGGAAATTTTGAACTATTCGTTTAACTTTAGAAAATTAGTTGATGGGTAATTGTAGATATTTGACTTAATCGGTAGTTAATGGGCTAAATTGATCATTTATTTAAGAACCTATACCACTTGACCTATATTTATTAAAATAATTTGATGGAGTTTGTCACTTTAAATTTATATTTATAATTATTATTATTCTTTAAAGAAATAAAAACTACCCTAAAAGGTGTGTGGTTGCCGCATCTGCAACGAAGAGGACGACCTCCTGGTAAGCAATTTTTCAAGTGTGTGTGCCTGCATACAATTATTTTACTGCTGCATATATACAATATATAACTCAATTCGTATTAAAAGAGATTAGATAAGAAGTGTAGGTTTTAAAGTTAACCAATCCGTAGTGTTTCGAAGTTTAACAGGGTCAAGGTTTTAATGTACACTATTATTAACCAATGATAATAAGGGGTGAGGAATTTATTGATGAGTGATGGTTAGTTAGTAATTTAGTTAATGGTTAGTCTACTGATTGGGTTATACCATGAATGGGTAATGATGAATTTTGAAATAGATAGAGTGAGTATATTGATTTCTGCAAATTTCTAGTTCCAGCGAGTAACATACTGTTTTCTCTTGGACCTTGATATTTCCTTATTTTCCAACTTCTTATAATTATCGCATTATGATTTAAATTTTGGTATATTAAATATTGATATATTATATTATATGAAAACTATTAGGGTTGTATTATTTGGAGAAATTGAAACTTAATCCTAGACTTAAAACTTGGAAAATATGATAATTGAAATGTTAATTGGCATCAAGATTAGGAACTTGGTTGTATATTTGAGTGAGTTTTAGAGTCTAGACTAAACATAGAAATGTAGGTGTTGTTAGTCCTGAAATCTTATTGTGATAATTTATTTGAATAGATTGCTTTGAGTTGGAAGTTCAACAAAAAGGGGAAGGCTCAAGTTTCGGAGTGAATTCTTGATTGATTGAGGCAAGTGGATTTCTAAACCCTTGTTAAGTGTATGGAATTCGTGTATTTCCTTGTAATATGTGTTTGGGGGTAATGAGACTTGGTGATGGGTTAACTTGTCCACGTTGATTAATTCTAATGATGAAAAAGGGGTAATAAAAAGGCAATGTGATTAATTGTTTGTGTGTGATGTGTTGAGAATTGTTTGTGACGGGCATTGGTACGGGTACCGGTGTTATAAAGGGAAAGTTTATTACTATAGAATGCGGATCGTAATTCGAGAATGCCAAAGCATATGGGCATTAGTTGATATATTATTGACTTGATTTATTATGTGTAATTGTGTTCTTTATTGAACCCGTATACTGGTGATAGCTGAGGTGATTACATATCATATTGATATTTGATTGAGATGCATCATCCCTTTTATTGAAATCATATTGTGCACATGCATTGACATGAGATTGAGTATAAGTTGGGCACGTGGAGATCATCTGTGCTGGGGATAGTGAGTTGTTAAGATTATAATTTGGGCACGTGGAGATTGTCCGTGCAAAATTTATTTGATTTATGATAGTGCGTTGAGATCGTCCGCACAGACACGTGGAGATCGTCCGTGTCGGTATATGGACCTCGCGAGTCCCCCATGGGGTCATGAACTCTCGATGTATATTCCGAGGAGTATCATGTATATACGGTTGAGAGAGTACTTGGTATTCTAAGGCATATCATTTCATGGTGTCATATTGCATTGCATCCCATGGCATCATTCATTCTTGATGATTATGTGTTTTATTGGTGTTTGGAAAGTACTTGATGTTTGATTACCTCTATTTGATGAACTTGACTTTGTATGTTGTTGATATTTGTGAGTGCCTTTTTGTGAAAGTTGTGATTGATGAATATTGAGTTTGTTGTTGAGGATATGTAATTTGTTAAAGTGATTGTTGTTGAGCTGGGTGCTATGTAAACTGTGAACTGTTAGGTTGAGCTGGATTTATGCAGGTTGTAGTTGTGGAGGTTCGGTTGGGATGAAAGGAGTACCCGTATTCTATTCCCTTAGCTTGTGTTTAGAGGTGTACTTGCTGAGTACCGTGTGGTTTGGTACTCACCCCTTGCTTCTACAATTTTTTGTAGGTTACGAGCCTGGATTTTGTGATACTTTCCATTCTCTTATTTTCCGAGGCTTCTTGGAGATTTGTGAGGTAGTTATTTGTCATCTCAGCGGACCTTCTTACTCTTATTTATGATATTGTTCTATTTTAGAGACAACATCATTTGAGACTTACGTTTTCTTTCAAATCTATTGTAATACTTTAGAGGCGTGTACACGTGACAACCAGATTTTGGGGGTATTTTTGAGTTAATTATGAAATTTCCGCATTTTATTGTAATGGGTGAGTGTTAGGTGACTTGTCTTGGTGGGATAAGACGAGTGCTATCACGTCCATTTTTGGGTCGTGACAGAATCGGTCAAGCTAAATAATTGACATACACTCAAACCGAAATTTAACCATCATTCGTTATAACAATAAAGTACCTTTTTTTTTTTATAAATACCTCTCTATGATAGTATTACTCAACTATTAATTGGTAAAAGATAGATTACGTATAAAGATAAAATATTGAAATATTTATGATAATCCTTATTATTGTCATGCACATACTAAATTTCAAGTATGAATATTTAAGAGAAAAATTATACTTAAATGATGTCCATCATTTATGTTCATAACCTCAAGAGGAAAGACTATTGGTGACATTTTTTGTATTGATATTTTTAAAAAAAAATAATTGTTGGTTAGATTTGTTTACAGAATTGAGTGAAGTATATAATAATACTACTAAAGAAATGTCACTTTCTCTCCATATATAAACTTTGAATGTATTTTGAAATGTTTCAATAATATTTGGTCAGTTTGATCTCAAAATACAAGTAACTCTATGACAATCAATATTAATCATTTGAAAGCACTTGTCCTATGTTCTTTAAATTATAATTATTTAGTAAAAACCTTTAATTTAGTAATACTAATTCTATTTTACAAAATCGTATACTATATATACGATACACACATGCAACGCACGTGCCGTGAAACTAGTATTACTAAAAGTGGGAAGCTCTAAAGTCCAAAGTTGAATTATCATTTTACCCCTACACTAGATAAAAATATATATTAATTAATTATTAATTATTAATCCAACTCAAAAGTTAAGTTTTTATTTATCAATTACTATGAGTTATGTCTTTTCAATGGCTCAATCCCATTTTCCAACAACCATAAAAAAAAATTACCCCTACACTATATAAACATATTATAAATTATATTTATTAATTAATTATTAATTATTAATCCAACTCAAAAGTTAATTTTTACTTATTAATTACAATGAGTTATGTCTCTTCAATGGCTCAATCCCATTTTCCAACAACCATAAAACTTCAGTTATCTATATCGTATATTATTTTCTGTTTTCAAAGCATTTAGTTAATTTTCCGTATTAAATTAAATATTTTTAATTTTCTAATCATTTAACTAATTGAATGGTATAATTGATGCATACACTATCTTCAGTTTTGGAATATGAATAGTTATTTTCATTTTCTATATATATTGCAAAAAATATTTGTATGTCTTGTGTTATATATTTGTTATTTATTAATTTTTGTATTATGAAATTTATACCCTTTCATTTTTTATTATTATTATTATTATTATTATTATTATTATTATTATTATCATAATCATCATCATTATTATTATTATTAAATATTCATATCTCATATTTAATTGCTTATCAATTGTTACTTTTTTATATTTATAACTTTCATACCCCTATACTATATAAAAATATTATAAATTATATATATTAATTAATTATTAATTATTAATCCAACTCAAAAGTGATTTTTTTATTTATCAATTACTATGAGTTATGTCTCTTCAATGGCTCAATCCCATTTTCCAACAACAATAAAACTTCAGTTATCTAAACCATATACATTTTCTGTTTTCAAAGCATTTAGTTAGTTTTCCGTATTAAATTAAATATTTTCAATTTTCTAATCATTTAACTAACTGAATTATATAACTGATGCATACACTCTCTTCAGTTTTGGAATATGAGTAGTTATTTTCATTTCTATATATATATATATATATTGCAAAAAATATTTGTATGTCTTAAGTTATACATTTGTTATTTATTAGTTTTTGTATTATGAAATTTATACCCTTTCATTTTTTTTTTTTATTATTATTATTATTAAATATTCATATCTCATATTTAATTGCTTATCAATTGTTACTTTCTATATTTATAACTTTAATATTTTTATATTCATAACCTCCAAATATTTAATTTAAAGTTTTATGATATCTTTTGGTATTCCTCCATTTTTATCTATATAAATCCATCTCTTTTGGTTCATATGATCCCTACCCAAGGTTATCATTTTCATTTTATAGTTAGAGTAGTGAAGTGTTTATATCATTAGTGTACTATTGATTCATGCTTTAATTTGACTCGATGAAGAAGGCCATAAGGGAGAAGGAGTCGACAAGAACTTGAAAAATTATGTATCGATTCTATATTTCTTTTTTCATCAATAATGTTATGATTACAATCCTAAGAAGAACGTGTACATTATTATTTTTGTATTTCTTCCCGATTAAACTTCTTTAATTTGTATTTTTTTTATGTGTGCTCAAATTGGTATTTAATTACTCATTCCATGTATATTTTCATAGTTTTTTTTGTTCCAACAAATTCATAAAAATTCACATGGATACACGTGCTCAAAAACTATCATATCATATTATACTAAAAGTGAAAAACCACAAAGTTAAAAGTTGAAATACCATTATACCCTTATACTATATTAAAATATTTTAAAACATCTTATTGAATTTAATTATATATATATATATATATATATATATATATATATATATATATATATATATATATAGTTGGTTAAATTCCATATATCTGTCAAGCATTTAATGTAATCTATTAACCTTAATGTCTATATATTAATTGGTAGATGTTTTCATCTTCCAACTGAAAATTAGCTTAATAGTTGTACACTTGATAACCAAGAGTTGTAACATAGGAGAAGGATAATGAAGAGTCATATAGTAGGTGCCCGTTAATCTTATAAATAGAGCTGTCAAAAAGGGCTGGCCCAGCCCCATCCGGCCCAAGCTTCGCGGGCCAAGAAATTTGAAGGGCTGGGAAGGGCCGGCTCTTCATTTGGTAGGGCTTGAAAATGCTCAACCCAACCCGACCCTAAAAGGGCCGAGGGCTGGGGCGGGTTAGCCCTTTTTTTTCTTTTCAAACTTATAAATCTATAACAACAAGAAAATGAGAAGATTTTCAAATAAAATATGACAAATAATGGTGTTGTTTCAATAACACTAGCAAAAATCTAGTGTAATTAGCATGTATCTCGCATACCAGATACACGAGTGAGATAAGAGAGTGACAAGCAAGATGAAAGGGAGGCTAGGGCGTGAGATTTGTATATGTATCTTAGATACATGTGAATCTACTTGGATAAAGTGTATTTAGAACAAATTAACCTAATTTTGAGTCCATATATTCCAAGATACATGTATCTGGGTACGAAGATTCATAATATTACAACATAGCGTGTATTCAAATAATTAGATAATATACTAGTGAGATTATTGTAAATTGCTCTTAAATAAAAAGTTTTGACCCATGGGCCGACCCCGGTCCAGCCCCGATCAAGCCTCAAGGACCAAGGGCTTATATGGGAAGGGCTTATAAGCCCTAGTTTTAAATGGGCTTGAAAAATCTTATTCCAACCCTACCCTAATAACAGGTAGGGTTGGGCCGGCCCCATGGGCTAAGCCCATTTTGACGGCTCTACCTATAAATATATATCTTTCTTTTACTCAAATTATGCAGTGCCTTGATTTCTTGCCAGCTTCAATTCATATTATTTCTTTTTTGAATCCATTCAAATTATCCTAAATTCTTACATAAAGTTTATGATACAATTCTCCAATTTAATTAATTGTTTTTAAAAAAAAGAAGAAAATAACATATTTCTTGAGTTACAAAAAAGAGATTCTGGTGATTTCCTTGGAAAGAGAAGTCGAGATGATGATGATTTTAGTTTTCATTGTATCTCGCTTAATGTGTCTCATATTTGTGCAAGTTTCTTGTATCTTTTCTCATTCTCAATTATTGTAATTTGTGATTATGTCTTTATTGATCTATTGTTATACCGTCAGTAGACATGTAAATCAAAATGCAAAAATCAAATATTTATTACGTAGTCATTTTTTGTTTAAAATATTTGTTGGTTTCTTTGCCTTACAATATCTTATGAATTTTAATACTTTTTATCTCTCTACAGATTGCTAGAACAAGATTGTGAGTGTGAGTTATATGGCTTTTAACGAGTTGTTTCCCCTATTTCCTTTTTGTAATATATACGAGTTGTTTCCCCTATTTCTTTTTGTAAATTCTTATTACCCACTCTTGGTAAACATTTGATAATCGCTTAATTTTTCATTTTTTTTCTTCTTTCTATGAACGTATGAAAGTAAAATTTTCTCTTCTTTTTCCAGTTTTCATGTCGTGACATTTTTCGTTTATACGTTTGAGGATGTTAGCATCATATTGATTCTTCAATTTTACCAAACCATCCGGATCTCTTTGTATTTTATTGATGAATAAGTGCATCTCTAAGCACTCTTTTCTTTAATTATTCTCTATAATTTGGTGTAACTCATGGTACACATATTTTAATTTTATGTATTTCGTTTTGAATTGAGTGTACCAATCAATATGAGATACACGTGCAAGCATCGCACGTGTTACCATTTTACCCCTACACTAAGTGATAATCTAATTAAATCATATTTATCTAATCTAAAATTTCAATAATATTGTGAATAAATAAAAATAATTTCGTTGAGTCTTTTCCACTATCCATTAACTATGCATGCAACGTACTTAATATACAATATAGGGAAAAATGTCTTAAATATATCCGAACTTTGACTGAAATTGCTGTAACAATACCAAACTTTGGGAAGGACCTTTTACCTCCCTTGCACTATTTAATAGTGTATTTTAAAGGTATATATGTGCCCACGTGGACATCATAAATATTGCATCATTATAAATAGTAAATTGTCCACGTGGACACATATACCTTTTAAATACATTATTAAATAATACAGAAGGGTAATAGGTCATGCTCAAAGTTTGAGATTGTTACAGCAATTTCGATCAAAGTTAGAATATATTTCGAACCTTTTTCCCTACAATATACATCAGCAAACTTAATTACAATAACTATAATTTTATCTTCATTATATACAAATTTCCTAGAGAATGTGATGAGGTGCTTTGAATATTAATTTTTAAACTTGACTATTCAGTTGCCTAATTTAATTAGTATTATATAGCTCTGTTTCACTATTCTCATTCTCATCCAATTATATCCATGACTAGAGATAGCTTTTGGTTCAGATTTTGATGAAAATTGTACTCTTTTTTATCCTTCCTCTTAAGTGAGTATATTTTTAATGTAAGTTAACATTATGTGATATTAATTTTTATTATTTGTGCCATTTCGCTACATTTACAAAAACATTGCGACAAAGATGTGAACCATTTCCTCAATTCAGGTTTGTGTCTATCTCTATGTGTCATTATATATCACAACAACAAATTCGATTATCAGAGACAAATAATTTCGTCATTTATAAATCATATTTCGTCACTAAAAATCTTGTGAGACGAAAAATAATTCGTCACTCAGTCGTCACTAAATGTGTGTCTCTAAAAGTATACAAAGACGATTTAGTGCTTCGTCGCTAAAAGTATTATATTAACTACAAAAAGAAAAATCGTCCCCAAATGCTTAAACATTTGTGACAAATTCATTTGTCGTAAAAAGTATATTTTTTGTAGATAATAGTATGTTTTGTCACTAAAAAAGTTATTACTACCGATAAAATTATATCGTCACTAATTATTTTACTTCAATCAGTAACGATATCAGTTGTCTCTAAAGTTATATGCATTTCGTAGTTGAACAAAATCTAATTTCGTCACTAATGACTATATTTTATATACCAAAAAATATTTTGTTATTAAATGTATTAATTAGGGACAATTTTATTATTATAAAGAAGGTTAATTTTTCTATTATCCTCCCCCCCTCCCCTCCCCATCCCCCATTCTCAAATTTATTTTAAACTCCTCCCTAGGAGCTCCCACATCATTCTTTCTTGGGGATTTGAACTCACAACCTTAAGGTTGGAAATGAGGAGTGCTTACCATCCGATCAACTCTCTCTTGTCTCTCATTTTTAATTTATTTTCTACTTCATTCACTTCTTTCAAATTTAACTTTTGTAGATATAATATATTATATGATTATTTATACACATACATAAGTGCATAAAATTTACCACCCACAATTCATTCAAATGTAGATTATATTTTAATTAAACTGTATATTTTTTTAACATATCTTTAAATATATTCAGTACGATTCAGTTATTTTTATAAATTTTAAAAATTATATAGTACAATTATAAATTTATATAAAATTAAACTTTCGATTTTATTTAAAAAATTGAATAATCGGTTCAATTCGGTCAGTAAATCAATTGTTTTGTAAAAAAAAACATCGATACCCATAACTATAGTACTTCATCATAATATATTTGAAATCCTAGGTTGTTCGTTTCTTTCATTTGTGCTCTCATTTTTTAGTTTATTTCGATTTTCACACTGATGAAAAAATTAATAGAAATTCATGAAATATTTCGCACCTTTGCAAAGTCTAAGTTTGTAAATCGATGTTATCTCTGTATAGTTGATCTACGTGCATTTGTGGAATTACTATTAAATATCTACATATTTTTAGACAGAAGCAAATAGATCGACTTAGTCTATGCAGTTTACCAATCACAAATCAATAGACATGCACAAAAATTAGCACCAAGACTTGAGAAAAATTTCTATCGTCTTTATCGATGAAAGTGTATCAAATAAAAAATAAAAGTGTTAAACCAACAAATATGAGTGATCTAGTGGCAAAATCGTACCCCACTCACGATACTTATAACCTGAATTGTATTTTTGAAATGATGCATTTTATAATTGTGTAATTTAAGAAAATTCATGAATTGAACTTTTTCATTTTTACAAAATGGACCGAATTCGTTGGTTTTAATATTTTCCCTCGCCAATTAACGAAAGGACTCTGTCTATTTCTTATGAAGCACTTATATTATTCTTTTTGTAAATTGTCACTTGTAATTATGAACAATTGTAGCAAAAAAAATTGTATTTAGCTATGAATTTTTTTCGTATCAAATAGTTGAATTATTCACTACAAATTTTAAGTCGTCACTATTTAACACCTTACATATTTTGTGACAATTTTTTTGTTGTCACTAAATCACAGATTGTTTAGAGACAATAAAATCTTTGTCACCAATTATTTATACTATTAGTGACGAAAATAAATATCATAATTAAAGCAAAATTCTTATAGCTAAAACTTATAATATTTAACTACGAATTCTAATTTGTCGATATTGTAACAACATATTTTTTTAGATGAAATTTTTTTGGGTAAAAAAATCAATAAATTTTAAGACAAAAAATAATTTGTCATGAATTAGATACATTATTAGTGATGAAATAATGTGTCACCGATAACTTTAAATTCATGACTAACACTACTTAATAAATGGCGCCAATTAATTTTTTAGTGGGAAACTTTAGTAGACGAAACTTTGCTACGGATTATTTTGTTTCATCACTAAAAGTATGTGTCTCATATATCTAAGTTTTTGAAGTTGAAAATATTTTTTAAAAACAAACTTAAATTATTATTTTTTTGGGTGGGGAATGCTGGTAGGGAGGTGGGTGGGGGGGCTGGGTAGGGGTGAAAAAATAAAAATTTTAAATTGAAAATATTTTTTAAAAACAAACTTAAAATTTTTTTGGGGTGGGGGTGGGGGGCTGGTGGGTGCGTGGGTGGGTGGGGTCAAGGGTAGGTGAAAAATGAAATTTTGAAGTTGAAAATGTATTTTAAAAACAAACTTAAAATGTTTTTTTGGGGGGGCTAGTAGGGAGGTGGGGTGGGTAGGTGGGGGGGGGGGTCGAATGTAGGGGTGAAAAAATAAAATTTTGAAGTTGAAAATATTTTTTAAAAACAAACTCATAATTTATTTTGAGGGGGGGGGGGGGGTGATCGAGGATCGGGATGAAAAAATAAAAATTTGAAGTTGAAAATATTTTTTAGAAACAAACTTTAATTTTTTTTTCTTTTTGAAGGGGGTTGGGGGCTGATAGGGGGGTTGATAGGGGGATTGAAGGGGGAGGGGGGGCGAGGGTAGTGGGTAGGGGGTAAAAAAAAATAAAAAATTGAAATTAGAAATATCTTTTAAAAAAAAAATTTAATATGTTTTTGGAGGGGGTGGGGGTAGGGGTGAGGTGGGGTAAAAAATTGAATTTAAAAACAAGCTTTAAAATTATTATTTGGGGGGGGGGGGAGGTTTGGGGGCTGGTTTGAGGGTAGAGATAAAATAAATTGATTTTTTCAACAAAAAAGTAGTTGTAATTTGAAGTTGGAAGAGAGGTTTGGAAAATGTTTTCCTTAAGTTTTGAAGGGAAGTCATTTTCCTTAAATTTGAGGAAAATGAGTTGATTTGGAAAATATTTTCCAAAACATTTAACCCAACCAAACATGAGAAATTGGATCATACCAAACACACCCTTATTCTTGACTTCTTATGCTAGTCCTGGACACGCACGTGAGTCTTGTGAAAGGTATAAATTACTGTCAAAATCACATTTTAATCAGTATCACAAGCTATTCAAAAAAAATAATTAAAATAGATGAACAATCAATGTATTCAAATAACTTCTTTATTGTATGTAAAATGATTAGACATTTGATGAACCTGCAAAATTTAGTTTGGTAACTAAAATAATGAGTTACATTTTTAAGTTATTAGGTCCAAACATATGGTATATTAGTATGTGCAAAAATGAATAACAAAAATGATTAATGGTTCTCATTTAAATGCACAATAAAAAAATTATACCTTAAATTGATATCTATACTTCACGTCCACCACCCATTCAATTCTAAATACTTCATGGAAGAAAAATTATATAATGGAGAAAGAAAGCAAGAACGAAAAGTTGAGGATATTGCAAAGAAAGTCCTCATGCTCTGAAAAGAAAACTTTGTTATTGTTAGAGACAAATATCAACATAAGACTGTTCACTGTTTAATATTTATTACACATGTATTAAATTTACTCTTTTTTTTTTGCTGCTATTTTTTCTTCTTGATTACCAATTTTCAGCATTTTTTTGGTTATCCTCACTTGCAACTTCTAACTCTCTTATCTTCTCATGTTGAATTGTGCAATTTCCTTAATTTGATTTCCTATTGTGAGCTTCCATCTTTGTAAGTTGGTTCTTAAATAGTATTAGGAAATGACTCTTTAAATTCAAATTTTAATTTTGAAATTGATTTCTACATTAAAGTGATGAATGACTTTTCATATCATAACTTTTCAAATTCTTCCATTATGAGATTTATGATTACGATTAAAAGCAATATCAATGTACTCATTTATCAAGAAAATAATAATTTAATTATTAAAGGGCTTACGAACTTCAAATTCTACCATTATGTAAATAAAATATTTATATTTAATCAAATTTTAATTTAGTAGAGGGGCAAAATGATAATAATTAAAAATACAATAATCAAATGTTAATCAAATTTATTAAAAATACTCATGCAAAAAATTATAAAATTGTTGGAGAGACATGTTGCATACCTTATTTGTATTGACGCAATTTCTACTAAAAGTTCTATTCAATGGTCTGCAAAAGCATCACCTCTGGTTTATACCTGAGATTAAAAAATTACATCATAAGTTCATAAAACAAAATTTTAGCAGTATATTTTCATGTGAGAGATCAAACACTTAAACAACAACTTAAGAATATAATTTGAATGATAGCAAAAAATGAAAAAAACTAAATGTAAAGAAATGTTTGAAAGAACATATGATAAGAGCTTTATGCTCTCTAAACCAAATTCAAATGTACAGTATTGTCATTAGAAGACAACGTGTAAGAGACCTATAGGTATAGTGATTTCTTGAAGAGTTAAAAAGTCATTCAACTTTAATGGTGATTTCTTGAAGAGTTAAAAAGTCATTCAACTTTAATGGTGATTTCTTGAAGAGTTAAAAAGTCATTCAACTTTAATGGTGATTTCTTGAAGAGTTAAAAAATCAATCAATTTTAATGGTGATTTCTTGAAGAGTTAAAAAGTCTTCAACTTTAATGTCTTCACACTTATAGAATAATAATAATAATTAATAATAGTAATAATAATAATAATAATATGATAATGATATTTAAAAAGTTAAAGGGCATTTTCGTAATCCAACTTTAAACTAAGCACCTTCTCACTTATAATATAACTAGTTCTTGGGAACGTGAGTTGCACGTTTATTGACATAGTAAGTTTACCATTTTACCCCTATTAATTATGAAGTGCATGAATTAAAAACTTAAGATTTGCACATATTCTTGAATTATCTTCTCTGCTTGCGGACAGCTCTTTGCATAGAAGTTGAACTGCAACTGACCATAGCTAGAACCCGCTGTTCCTAGTAAAATACACAACACTAGAAAGAGCAGTTTTTCTTTGTTCGAGTTGCTACACATATCAACTCCAAACGGATCAAAAAGAATTTATAGGCACATTGCTTTAGCTAAACTTGCATTAGTTTAAGAAAACAGATTTGTTAGAGTCTATCTCTTTCATTCAATGAGGTTAATATGTCATGATCATATCAACTGATCCCTCACATAGTATTAGACACTTAAACAAATAAACACTAATTTGATAATGTAATGACCCGAAAGGTCATTTTGGTAATTTTTCATGGAAATGACTATTTTGCCCTTTCGGTAGTTGCCCCGAGTCCCATGTTTTGTGGTTGTAAAGTTAGTTTGAGGAAAAGTTGGTAAAAAGTTGAGTTTTTGAGAAGTTGAGTTTTTATGAGTTAAAGTTGGTTAAAAAGTACTTTTTCGAGTTATTTGGAGTTTCGGGACTCGGATCGGATTTCCGTCGATTCCGGCAGTTTTAGAATGTCGAAACGGGTCTGTGTGAAGTTACGGAGTCGAATTTGGAGTTGAAACAAAGAATTGAGGTCCTAAGTTGCTAAAGTTGTGAAATTTTGATAAAGAGTTGACTTTGGTCAACATATGAGGTTCCGAGGCTCAGATTGAAATTCCGAGAGTACCGTTGGTTTCGGGAGGTGATTCTAAGTCTAGAATGAGTCTTGGTTGAATTTTTAGACGCTCCGTTTGAGTTTCGAATTTTTTGGCGTTAAACTAGTTTCTTGGCATCTTATTGAATTTCGGGTCAAGGAGTCCTCGAATTCAAATTCTGACGGTTCCATTGAGTCCGGAACGTCGAATTTAGTGGGGGTACATATTTAGTTTGTGTGCACGAGATTCCGAACGAATCCCGAGGGTCCAACGGAGACTTAAACTTTGGTGTTATTGTTGTGTTTCAGCTGCAATAACAGTCCTTTTTAAGTCAAAAAACAGTAGGCATTTTCCTCCAACTTGAAAAATACCCATTTCTCCGTTTTTAGACTTTGAGAGCTCAAAAATAGGTGATTTCAAGTGGATTTTCGCAAGGAATTCATTGGGTAAGTTATTTCCAACTTATATCTTTGATTTTCATCGATTATTTATGGATTTTAACATCAAAATTTGAGATCTCAACTGAAAAATTTGGGGGTTTTTGCCTAATCCGAATTTAATAGAAAATTTGAGTTTGTGAACTCATTTCAACTCCTTTTTCGAAACGGTTTTCACTATTGGATTCTAAATTTCTTGGGGAACATTTTTCACTAAAAATTTCCAGATTTCGAGAATATTTTTCGGAACGAGATTTTTTTTGACCATTTTACCCTTTTCTCCAAATTTCACAATATTGGTGTTGTTAGATTCGTATTGATTGTGAGATTCCATTTATGAATAGATTGTGGTGATTTGGAGCGTGCTCGGAAGGGTAAAACTCAAATTTGAGTTACTAGTTGAAGCGTTTTGAGGCAAGTGACTTCTAAACTTTGTTAAACTCTTAGACTACACATGACTACTTTCCTAATTGTGTTGGGGAGTAATGGGGATTGAGGATGAGTTTTATTTGTTGATTGAAATTGTTGTAATTGAAAGATGGGGAATAAAACGAGCTAAATGTGTTATATGTGACTTGAATTTGTTGAATAAGTCATGTGATAACTGATATTGAGGGGATAGAAGAGCATGAGTAGGCTATGATTGATACAGACATTGATGTTGAGACAGACGATATGTAATACTATGATGTGGTCGTGATATGGTTGTGATTGATGACATGTGCATATTCATTATTCATCTCATGTGTGAACTATCTGTTGCATGAGTTCTGAGACACTGATATGAGGATGGATGGATATGAGACACAGTTGAGACTAGCTCCGGCTAGAGATATATGAGATGGACTAGCTCCGGCTAGCGATTTGGATGCCGATGGGATCTGGTTCCGGCGGTGATACATGGTCCATGTGTGGCCCCCATGGGTTCTGATTTGAGTATTCAGCGCGGCCTGATTACGTCAACAGATGTGTATCTTAGGACAGACATGCATCACGACTACATGACATCATTATTGCATTTGCATCGCATTTGACTTCATCTTTGTCTGTGGTGTGTGGATTTTACCTACTTGCTCCTCTTCATGTGATATATGATCTATTTGCTCTTATATGAGGATATGAAGTTGATGTTGAGATACTGTTGGATATATCTGTTGATTATGAATTGTATAGTATAGGTTGTTGGTTCGCTGTTAGAATGAAGTTTCGGTGGTTCGGTTGGGATTGAAAGGAGTTGTTTGTAGCTGCTAGTTTAGCTTAGTTTAGTGTTACTTGCGAGTACCTGTTGCTTTTGGTACTCACCCTTGCTTCTACACAGTTGTGTAGGTTGACAGCTCTATCAGATCCGACTTATTACTCATCTTCAGATTAGAGCTTCCAGACTTACTTGAGAGGTAGCGGTTCATTCCAGACGTGCCCTCAAGTTATCTATATCTATTGTTTTGTTCTATTCTAGAACTTTACTATGAGACTTGTATATTTTATTCAGATTCCGTATTAGAGGTTTGTACATGTGACAACCAATTCTGGGGTTATGTTGAGTTTATTTAAAGACTTCCGCTTATCTTTCTATCTTATTCTTGTTTTATTAATTCCGTATCGTCGGGTTTTTGGGTGTTAGGCTGACGTGTCCGGTGGGGTTTGGACACGTGCCATCACATCCGATTTTGGGGGTGTGACAGATAATATCATTATTGTTACCTGCTCCTGGAGATTGTAGGGTGCATCAAAGGCCCAGTTCTTTTGATAATTAATACCTACTGTATTTTGGTAAAAATACACATGGAAAGCACAGAGAGGACGGCAGTCAACCTCGAGTCCATCAATGCCAGCTGGATGAAGAGTCCTCTCAGGAAAGGATCCATCTGAATGGACCAACGCATCCGGACCATCCTAGACCAATCTCTTTCTAACAACACTTAGGGCCGTTTTATCAAGTTAATTTGGGGACCTAAAGTCAAACTTCATAGCGAGAACTTATTTTTTATAGTTGTTATACTCCCACGAACCCCCACCTAGCTCCGCCTTTGTATATATCACTATTTCATTTCTTAATTATTACAACGACCTTCACATTAATAATATTAACAATTACTATTATAATTTCTTTCCAAAAAATTCTTTTCAAATTCATCGACATATATATATGAAATTTGAGGGACCTAAAAAATTTGAGGACCAAAGTGATTGCTTTAGTGGTCTTATGGTCGAGACAGCACCAACAACACCCAAACTCCGAGATAACTGGGATTCATGGGTAAATTTCACATATGATTACGTAACTATCTTCTTTTATTTTACAAAAGTCACTTACATATCATTTCTAACACAAAATTACTGAACTAGGATATAACAAAAAAATCACAACCTAAAAATACTATCATTTTAGGGTGAATAACTCAATTTTTACCATAAACCACCAACCTCAAGAGTTATTTCCCGTTTAGAAAAGGTAAAATAAAATAGGATCAAGGAGTAAAGTTTTTGTCTAAAACCATAAAAATGAAGTGACTCTAATGAAACAGTTAAATACCACTCTACCTTTTTCAATTTGCTTTCTCCATTTATATTTCAAATTGTTTTCTCCATTTGTATTTAGTCCCTGACATAAGCATTGCGTGTTATTGTTAGAAAGTCATCCACCTGGAGAGGAAGGCATAACAAAGGATCAGGGATCATGACAAATTTCAACCGAACAAATTAAAGCATTTTTAGATTACGTCATATAAGCCCATTTAGCCTCAAAAGTGTCATATGTATATTGAATGGGGAATGGGTTTGGATGGCTTAAATTTAGGGTGAAGAAGCACAATCCATATGCTTTCCTCTGTAGCACACATGGATTAGCTGGTTTTGGGAGACTTGAATTGTTAGTTTGTTTGCTCTTTTTTTGGCCTAATTTTGAATTGCAATTGTAGCCAATTTCTTTGGAAAATAGCCGCTATTGATTATCGTTATAGCCCTCAATTAATTGCCTATTTTCCCACTCTACATAAATTATTGTTATAGTCCTCAATTAATTAAACCTAAGTCATTGATATCAATATTAGACATGTGACAGTTGACACTCATTCAAGAAATGATTTGGGAAAATAATGATGATAGTTAAACCCCTATTCTATAAATATGGTTCTCCTAACACTATAAGAATTGATTCCTAAATATTGATAAGGTAAAATAAAGTTAAATGTGGATAAAATATAAATAGTACAACTCACATAACATATTGTGCAATTAAGTACTGCAGTATTAGTCTTTTTTAATTTGTTGTTGGCTTATGTATAGGGATAAGGGTTTGAAAAATACCCCAACTTTGGTCGAATTTGCTGTTGCGATACTAAACTTTCATGAGGACCTATTACCTCCTTAGACTATTTAATACCGTATTTTTTACCCTCTGAACTATTTAATAGTGTATTTTAAAGGTATATATGTGCCCACGTGGACACATTATAATTTTATGTTCACGTGGGCACATAAATATGTTTAAAATACGGTATTAAATAGTCTAGGGAGGAGGTAATAGGTCCTCATGAAAGTTTAGTATCGCAACAGCAAATTCGACCAAGTTAGGGTATTTTCAGACCCTTATCCCTTATATATAAGGTAATACTTACGTATATCTTACCAAAATATATACTATAGACAAATTATTTTCCTGCTTCATCTTGCTTTTGCTTCGACCCAAAATAAAAACGAAATGGAATAAGAATACATTTCTATTAAACATGAGCAAATGCATGTTCAACTATTATTCCAATAGACATACAGTAATCATTAAATGTTTGAGATGTAAACTCATCAGTATTATTTAAATGAACTAGTATACTTGTTCGTGCTTTGCGCGGTTATAAAAAAACTTAAATATATTTTAAAATAATTAATTTCACTATTTGATAAATGGTTTAATAAATAATATAATAAAAGAGAGAAACACAAATTAAAATACGACTTCGATATTATTTATTCAGAAAATTTGCTAAAAATAAATTTTCATACTGATAAAAAAAGTTGAAAATATAAACATTGATATGAAAAGTTAAAAAATTGTTCTCTCTCAATCTATTATTATAAGTAGTAATTATTATAAATAAATTGGAGTAATAAATGTACAAAGGATAACACATTCTTTAATGTAGAAAAAATAAAAGAAACTTTTATTTGCTTTCAATAATAATAAATTTAATACACATTAATCATATATTCACATTTATTATGGTAAAAAGAAAAAAATATTACTCTTATTATCCTTATTTTCACTCTATTTATGTTGTTAAGAAGAAAATTAATTTATATATATGATATTTTTTTTAACACTTTTAACATAAATTTTGATAAAATTAAATTATGAAATTTAAAGTTTTTCTTGAAAAAAAAAGAGAGTTAAGGAAATTATATTTTTAGTTTTATATATATATAAAAAATCTTAATTTTACTATACATATAAATTTGATAATTTTTTTATAAATATTTTTATAATGCCCCTATTTAGGGGACAATGATATAAAATATCAAATGATATTATGAATATGATTATTAATATAATTTAGGAGTTATGATCATCAAAAGTCATTAACGTACGAAACATAAAGATACTTGAATTTTTATATTAAAAATTATGAATCAATGAAGGAGTAGTAATTGATACATTCATTTTTGTACAAAAATAAGAAATAAATAAACAGAAAATTTGTCAAAAAAAAAAGAGAGAAAATCAAAAGATAAATAAGATTATTGGCCAAAGAGATGTGCTACACCACTTTTCTTTTGTCTAGATAATTCTTATATTGGTAAAGAAAATAGATTGAGAGAGAACAACTTTACTAAATCATTTTTAGCCTAAACAAATACTTTTGTATTTCAATTTCTGACCAAACAGATTGTAATAGTAATCTTTGAAAATCTCAAAAACTTTGAGAACTTCTAATATTAAAAATTAAAAAAAAAAAAAAACTAAATATATGAAGACTACAAAGTTCCATATCAATAAACATCTTTTTATAAGTTATACAATATTATAAAAAATTATGAATTAACTTTACATTCTCATGTTCTATCATAATAGTTATTAAAAGTTGATTTACATGACTACAAAATTATATATACATGCTTTATTAAGTAGCATACATGTGTGTGTTGACTTTCGTTTCAGCTTCTATTTTCAACATGAAAATAAAATAAGTTAATCATTTAACAACAACAATAACGACAAAATATAAAAATGAAGTTAACTAATCAAATAAAAACTTTAAAGAATATTTAATTATGAGTTAAAGATAAAGGAAGGATCGTGTTATCAACATAACATAATGCTCCAAAAACTATAAAAAGAAGAAAAAAAAATCTCTATAAACTACAAAGAGAAGCAAAGAGAAAAATTCAAACAGAGAAAAAGTAATAACCATATTAGGCACATCAAATAGTTTACCTTGTAAAATCGAACTGCACAAAATTATTTAACAATCTTCATCCTGCAAAATCAGATCAAATCAGACAAAAAATTAACCAATAAAAGAGATAAAAGATCAAGAATAAGGAAAAATGTAAAAAATATAATCATCACATGTCTCAAAATAGGTTTTTATAAGTGTGATTTTGAGATGTCATAAATTTGTATATTAAATTATTTGAGGGTTATGAATATGAAAGGTTAGGAGTTATGAAATTTATTAATACTTATTAAGAGTAAAATTTATGTAATTGAAGAGGTAAGAAAATAAAATAATTGAAAGAAATAAGAGAAAAATGCCAATAAAATCACAAAAAAAGATAAATAAGAATGAAGTCCTTAGAGAGCGTCACGTCACCGTTTTCATATTCAGCTTTATTATAATATATAGATTGTCTTTATTGCATAGTTTGAAAGTTGTGCTTTTAATCTTATTATTTGAGCCAACACTCACGCAAAAGTCATGTCGCGAGTTGATAATAAGCACATATATGACTATCTTGTAGAAGCATCTATCAAGACCATATAATATTTAAATGGTCCACATGCAAGGTGAATTGGCCTATATATATCACCCTGCATACGTTCTAGAAATGTAGGAGATTCAATTCCAACCTTGAATGTTGATGGTTTAGTGATCAACTTTTCTTGAGAACATGCAACACAAGAGAATTCCTTTGACCGAAGGATATTTGGGCTCTTTAAGGCATGCCCATGTGAATTCTCAATTATTTTGCGCATCATATTAAAATCGTGATGACCTAATTGGTCATGTCAAATGATAAAATCATTAAAATTAGCAAACCTTTTATTTTCTACGTCATGTGATTCAATTGTATTTATACTTGTATAGTACAACCCAGAAGAAAGTGCAGGTAATTTCTGATGCACAATTTTCTTCTCTATATTAATTGTAGTAATGTAAAGGTACTCAAACTTTCCTTCATTAGCAGTCTCAACATGATAGCCATAATTTGACGAATAACTTTGAAATTTAATAAGTTTTTTTTAAAGTTACTACAATGTAATGCATTATCAATGGTCAATATTGTACCTCCAGGTAGTAATAAGGTCGCTCTTCCAGAGCCCTCGATTAATTTTGTACTGCCTGATATTGTTTTAACATATGTCATTTTCATAACCATATTAGGAAAGTATTTCTTTTCTCTTAATATAGTATGTGTTTTAGCACTATCAAGAAGGCACACATCTCAATTACTTATCTTTGATCCAATTGACAACTGTGGATTTCTATTAATTTTCATAAAAATACATCAAAAGAAGCACGAAGCAAAACTAACAACAAAAATTTAAATACTTTAACATAAAGAAGAACGTGATAATTAAAAAAAACACATAAGTAAAGTAGCAACAGACTATATTCCCCAACTAAAAGATCAAACTTTAGTTTCCATCTCCAAAGAAGTCATCAACTTCTATATGAGTACTATCACCAAGGCCATCAAAAACATCATCTTTTAAAGCCAAATTTGCTTCAACATCCTTATCATATTTCTGAGATGTTCTCGGCTTATCATCATCTTTTAGAGTCAAATGTGACTCAACTCAAGCATTGGAAGATGAGGCACCACCTTTATTCCTTTCTTTTAAACGAATTTTGGTAAAGTCTGACAAAATGTTCAGGTGTTTGACATTCACTCTTCCAATGGCCTTTCATGCCACAACGATGACAATTACTTTTCAAGGGGTTATTTTTTTAGAACTCATGTTGTTCTCCCTTTTATTATGACCACCACCTCGACGATTGTTGTATCGCCTCTTATCTTTGTCACATCCACGCGCACTATTATAGCCCCGATAATCATCTCATTTTACTTCAGATCAATCATGTGCTTCTACCACGTTTGCTTACGATAATGGAGAAGCTCCAGTGGAACAAGTTTCAAAAATTTTCATTAAAAGTACATTATGTTGCTCAGCTACCAAAAGGCATGAGATCAGTTCAGAGTATTTCTGAAAATCCTTTTTCACGATATCTCTGTTGCATATCACTTTGAGGCCTGGAAAGTAATAAGTTTCTTTTCCAACATGTCCTCATCTTTCATAGTCTATCCCACATAATTTCAATTGTGAGGTTATGCTGAATACATTTGTAATGACCCTCCAGGTCATTTCTGTGTCTTGCCTTCTCTGTGTCGTTTAGAGCGTTCCTGTAGCGACCCCAAGTCATGACTTGCTGGGACTGACAGTTCGGTCACCTGGTCTTTCGTTTGATCTTGGTGCGAGTTTTTGTGTTTTGGAGCTTATGAAGCTTGAACGATCATTTTCGATCAAAAGTTCAAGAAGATGACATCGAAATCCAATTCTGACGATTCCATCAGCTCCGGAAGGGTCATTTTAGGCTAGTAGCATGGTCGACATGACTCCCGAGGTTTTCAGTGTGAGTCGGTGCAATTAGGCGTTTTAACTTTAAGATTAAGCCTAAGTTTGACTTTGGTCAACATTCTGAGTAAACGCGCCCGGATGAGAATTCCGTCGGTGCGGTTAGCTCCGGAATGTCGAGCTTGGTCTAGATTGACCCTTCTTTTGTGTCCCAAGGTTTTCGATATCTTTCCGAGCCCTTTTGTGGGTTTTGACTTAAAATGACTTTTGGAAGTGGGAC
Source organism: Solanum verrucosum (assembly GCF_900185275.1). Taxonomy (NCBI): domain Eukaryota; kingdom Viridiplantae; phylum Streptophyta; class Magnoliopsida; order Solanales; family Solanaceae; genus Solanum; species Solanum verrucosum. The sequence continues at coordinate 1,516,690 of NW_026020399.1, forward strand.
CCACTTTTTATCGAAATGATCTCTGATGGAAATTTTGACTGCGCCGTTGAGTCTGGAAAATCGAATTTGGTATGGTTGCATATCTCGTTTGCGTGCACGGGGTTCCGAACGAGATCGGAGCACCCCGTCGGAGTTTTAAGTTTTGGAAATTATTGCAGAAAAAATAAATGCAGAAAACCAGCAACATTTCCCAAAACTTAAACCCTCATAACTCTCTCATCTTTTGTCTGAATTAGGTGATTCGAAGTGCGGGATCTTCGTAGTTTCGGTGGCTTTGTGGTAAAGTGTTCAGAAGTTGTTGGGTGCGCGTAGTTCGAGGTAATTTCACGATAAAACCTGATTGCAGTACCTTTTTCGAGTCTTTGTTTTTGGTATTTTTGTTTTGGTCATATCTCACTCATTTTAGCTCGGTTTTGGGTGATTCGAAGTCCCACATGTTGAGAATTGTCGTCACTTCGTCGTAGAGTGTTTAAAGAGTGCTGGGCACCTTTCTATTCTCGTTTATTCCGAGTTTAGACTGCTGCTGTAGGGTTTCTTTTAGTTGATTAAAGTGTGGTTTCTTGCTTGTTGGTTTTTGCTGTGTTTTGAGCCTCGGATTGTGTTCCATTTTGGAACACAAGTTTGGAGTGTTGTTTAGGGTCTCTTGACGAAGTCAAATTCGGACAGTTCGGTGCTGGTCCCACGATTCCCATTTTGACTCCAAAATTGACCCGTCTTCGTTTGCTGTGATTTTGATGTCTAAATGATCGTAGTAACGTTGTGACTCTATTTTTGATAGCAGGGCAGCGTCTTGAGACTATTCGGAAAGGGAAAGCTCTGGTAAAGTGATTTGGAGAGCGCGCGATTGGCCTTAAGGTAGGCTACGACTTCCTTTCTTATAGATTGAGCTTAATTGTGTAAAAGCATGTCGATTGGAGTGAATTGGGGGTGGGTATCAGTTTACTACCTTACTTTGATTAGATACCTTATGTTAGGATCGATTGGCCACATTTTGGGTATAGTATCATGTTAACCGGTTTAGTAGAGTTGCATGCTTATGTGCTAAATGCTATTGTATGCTTGTATGCTATGTATTTCATGCCTTGTTCATCCTTAACCGTAAGCATGATGTCCTTAGTCTAGGTTAGGCTAGCATTGCCTTAGACTTATGACCCGTGTGGGCTGGATAGCCTTGACTTGCTGCCGACGTCGTTCGGATGACTTAGCTCCTTGTAGACTGGAATAACAGACTTGAGTCTGATAGTTTGAGCCTTAGATTAGGCGTTATCGCTGCTTGCTGCACTTCTGTATCTTCTCCCTCTCATTTTGCGGTTCCGACGCATTCTCGAAGGTTTGGTGCATCACTCGAGGTGTGGGATTAAGATAGTATAGGCTTGGAGCCTTTTATGTGATATCTTAGAGTGGACGGCATTCCAGAGTGGTTGTTGTTGGATTGAATCCTATTAGAGATACCATCACCCCCGGGGTCGTTCTTTCTAGCTGGGCTGGGAACGTATCGCTGGCTGGGTAGACTCGGTGATATCGGCGATCGCCCCTGAGCCTCTCTTTCTAGTTGGGCTGGGAGTGTGCTGCTGGCTGGGTGTCCCCAGGTCGCTCTTTCTAGCTGGGCTGGGAGCTGACTGCATGGTAGGACGACTCGCGATATCTACCTCACTCACGGGTCCCTCTTTCTAGCTGGGCTGGGAGTGGACTGTTTGGTTGGGTGCCCCCTAGGGTCACTCTTTCTAGCTGGGTTGGGAGTGCACTGCTAGCTGGGTGAAGTCTAATGGATTATCTTAGTTACTTTGGGCTGGGAGCCCGATTTTCTTCTTTCTCAGTAGACTTAGCTTTTTCGTGTACCTGTCGGGCTTATGGGGGTTCGTTTAGGTTTTATTTTAGCTTGTGCACGAGAGTACCTTCTGGGCTTATGGGGGTCCAATTAGGTTTAGTTTAGTTGTACTTAGTTTGTTTCTGGTATGCTCGTGTGCTTTCTTTTCTTATCCTCTTTGGCCTCTCTGTGTCTAGATTCTATCATTTCTTATTGTTTTTACCCTTTTGCTCAGTCGGCCTATGATGCCTACTGAGTACCTGTTGTGTTGGTACTCATGCTTCGCTCTGCATCTATTTCGTGATGCAGGTCCCAGTACCAGTTATCAGCGGTGATTAGTTTCAACCTTCTTTTGCAGCTGTGATTTGGAGACGAGGGCGAGCACTTGGCGTTTTGGGGTTTGTTCTGTCTCCTTCTTTTGTTTTAGCTAGTCTTGTTGCCTTTGAGACACGCTCTGTTGTGGTCCACTTTTGGGACTTGTACTCTTTATTAGATAGCTCTGTACCAGTGACTTTCAGGTTCTGGGAGGGATTTCTGTATATATTTATTTTGGGTTGCTTCCACCTTGTTATCCTTGTTTAGATTATTGTTTTCGCTAGTTTCTGCCCTTTCGCTCATTGCTTGATGTTCTGGGTTACGGGTTGGCTTACCTACTGGTAGGGTATAGTAGGTGTCATCATGACTCGAGAAATTGGGTCGTGACAACATTAGAGTTATATTCAATTACGGTCTTAAAATCTTGAAATCGTACGTGCATCCACTCATAACGAGCTCTTGGCAATACTATAGCCTTTAGGTGGTCATACCTCCCCTTCAAATCAGTTCACAATTCAAGTGGATCATTTACCGTCAGATATTCAATCTCTGGTCCCTCATCAAGATGATGACGAAGGAAAATCATAGCCTTCACCTTATCTTGGCTCGATGCTTCATTTCCCTGAGTAATGGTGGCATGAAGACCTTTAATAGCTAAGTGAATCTCAGCATCGAGTACCCATGAAAGGTAATTTTTTCCACAAATATTTAGTGCTACAAACTCAAGTTTGGATGAATTCGACATGATGAGATTATGAGAGAATATGTGGATTAAATAAAAATATTTACATAATACCTTCGCAAGTAGAAACTTCGTGCCAATAACGTATTATAAAATCAAGCTCAGAATAATATAATATAAAGAGAAGAAAATGAATGAAGATGGAGATAATTCTTATTCAAGTGTGTCTTCCAAATGGTGAGTGATATCTCTATTTATAGTGTTGAGATATCACTCTCAAAGGTCGCCAAACTAGTAGATAAATAGTTATCCCTAAAGGTTCTTATCACCTTGGAAGCACCCATACATGAATTCAATTAATTCTTGAATAAATCTAATGGATAATCCCCACAATTCAATGGATTTATAATAAATATATGTTAAATCTCTAATAAAGAAGACAATTATAGCGAGAGGTGAAAAATTGATTGAATTGAATAAATATTTTTTTAATTATAAAAAATAAAATAAATAAATAAAATTCTCTCCCATCTATTAACATATTATTACTCCACATTAATAAAATTAATTAAAATTATTATGTTAAAAGCTCCAATAAAGAAGACAATTATAGTGGGAGGTGAAAAGTTGATTGAATTGAATAAATATTTTTTAATTATAAAAAATAAAACAAAGAAAGAAAATTTCTTCCATCTTTTAACATATTATTACTCCACATTAATAAAGTTAATCAAGAAAATATAAAAATTAAAAGTGGAAGAATACATGAATATATATTAAAAACCCTAATAAAGAAGACAATTATAGTGGGAGGTACATATACTTCAAAATAAATTTCTATTAAGATGATTTTAAGGTGTTACAAACTTGTATATTAAATAATTGAAAGTTATAAATAAGAAAAGATTTAAGGTTACGAATATTTATTAAAGAACTATGAGTTAAGGAGATGATTTTACAAAATAAAATAATTGAAGAATTATTATTTTTAAAAAAAAAGGTAAAATAAGAGAAAAAAGATAAATAAAAATGGAGAATATAGAGAGGTGTCACATCACCTTGTCTAAATTTATGCTTTATTATATATATAGATTTGAATTTGAAATGATAATTTCAAATCACATGTACAAATGCCAATTAATATTTTAAATATATTTTATCTCTTAGATACTAAGATTTCCTAACTAGTAGAATTGAATAAAAATATAGCAATAAAGAAATTTGATTAATTTCAAATTAAAAAAAATTACAATCATTGGAAATGAAAATCTATGGTATTTTTTGGGCGTCATGGCGCTCACATCTTTTGTTCGTTGTGTGTAATCATATTCATAAATGTAGGATTATTTTTCGCTGAGTCATGAATGAGTATTCAACTGACAAATTGAATGTTTTCGTTTTCGTGTCAGGATTATATACTCCATTTTGATTTCACAATAATTTGTTAACTCGGTATCAAATTTTAATGCTTCCAAAATTTCAAGCATGATTATCTCTATTGCTGCCTCAACAAACCTAAAAATAGAAATATTATTAACGTCGTTTGTCGATATTATGTACATTGAGTATGAAAAATATGGAAGAAAATATATTATGTCATTCATTAAAATGCATGGAGGAAATATATTCATTTTTTTACTAAAAATCTTAAACTCACGTAGTTCCTTACAATGTAGAAGATAGGAGGGAAATCTTGAACATAACACTAACATGTATGAAGAAAGTTTGAGTATATTGAGTATTTCAGAAATGGTAAAAAAATATATATACAAATTCTGGTAAAGAACAATGCATCATGTGAATTCGTGTATCGTAAAAACATATACAATTTTCCTCAAAGAACAATGCATCATTTGTTTTGAATTCGTGTATCGTATAAACATATGCAAATTTCCTCAAAGAATAAAGCATCATTTGTTGTGAATTCATGTACCATTAAAATATATGAGATTATAATAAAATAGAATAGGAAGAATGTATGTTGTCACTGAATCACTTACCTTGTTTGAGAAGATGAAAGTCTTGCATTGATTTATGAAGAACGGAGAAATACTTCATTGATAAAAACATGTTATTTTAGCATATTTGGGAATATTACGATTGGACGGGTAAATTTAAGTCAATTCTGAGGGATTGGGATAGAAATGAATTAAGAAGAAAAAAAGGAAAGAGAACAAGTTAAATAGAATTAATAAATCAAATAAGAAATACTAAAAACAATTAAAATAATCAATGAAGGTGTGATATACTTTGATATGTTAGTATTAAATATATCTTGTGAAATATTTCCTTTATTATATATACATTAGATTGTTGTAAAAAGAATATAGAATGTTAGATAAAAATTAAAATTAGATAAATCAATAAATGTTGTGAATATATATTATAATAATTAAGCACAAGTCAGTTGATTGAAATAGTAATATGAAGTTATAAATCATAATAATAATTTATCTTACTTATTTCATAAAGTTTCAAGCATTACTTTATTTGTAAATTATTATTTAATTTGTATCTACTTTTTATAATTATTTTTTTGAAAATGTATTAGATACAACCTCTTTTATCTTTATAAGATAGGGTAAGATTATATTTATGTTACACTTTTCAGACTCCATTTACAAAATTATATTGGGTGTGTTGTTGTTTATTAAAGAGTAAAGTATCAAGAACATATTTAAATTATCTCATTTTATTGAGTTTCAAACTTAAACTATTGAGAATGTGAGTTTCATATCTAAATTATTACTCATTATTTTGAGAAACACACCACCAATAGTTTAGATATGAAACTAAAAACAAAGATAATTTGAAGATATTTTAATATTTCTCCCTTTATTAAAATAATTTTATGTATACCTAATTTTAGTAAACTATAGTCAAAGTACATTTGTCTCCTCCTTCCTTTTAATTTCCTGCACCAAACAAATTTGTTGTAATAAATTTTATCAAGTTTCTTGAATATGATTAATTTATTGGGTAAATCACATCAATCTCACTAGTTTAGGCCTTAATTACTAGATTCCCAATAGTTTCAAATATTACTTCATCTACCATATTTCATGCTTAGGATACATGAGTTTGAATCCATGAGATACATGTGTCTGTCGAATTTTAAAATTGAGATACTAAATTTATTTATTTTAAATTAATTGATTGTAACTAATTTCCTTAATTAGAGGAGTAATTGAAGATTTTCAAAATACATAGATAATTAATTTTTTATTATTATTCTTTGAAATAGTAAATTCGTTAATATTATTAATATAAGATAAAAACATGTATATCTTGGTAATGTAATTTGATTAATTTCAAATTGTTACTCTTAAAATAATAAATTCATTGATTTGATGTATCTATTATCAATATATGATGTATCCAACAAACTAAACACTTAGATACATGAGTGTCATACAAGTACATTCATATGTATCATAGAAGTATCTAGCATTAGTTTTATGTATTTGTTATACATATCTAGTACTAATTTATGTATCTATTTATATATATATAATATTAATTTCATGTATCTTTTATATGTATCTAGTATTAATTTGATGTATATCAATTGCATATGATATATCCAAAAATATGCATCTCGAATACATAGTACGCATATACATCTAATTATGTGTATCTAAATATGGAATATACAAAAAGTAGAAGCATATACATCTAATTATGTGTATCTAAATTTCATACGTTATATCCAAAAATATGTATCTCGAATACATAATAAGCATATACATTTAATTATGTGTATCTAAATATGAAATGTAGCTGAAACACATGAATTTAATTAGGAACAAATCACGACTGTAGAGTATCTGTCGTATCATTAATATTATCGTGTTGTTAAAAATCATGTATCCGAAATTTATTGGTGGATACATATGCATGTTCAGATACCCCATTACTAAAAATACAACTCAAATCTTAATTAAGATTACTACTTACTGGATACACATGTTTCAAGGGCTATATCAAAGTAATATTGGTACTACCACATCCATATCAGAGTAACCAAGGAAAGCCTTAGAAGAACACCAGCAAACAAAAACTCTCTACAATACTCCCTTTGATCCTTTTGCGCTATGTCATAACATAATCAAAACTAAGATCCATTTCTTCTGGAGACAAACAATCAAGACCCACTCTGAATTGAAAGTTTTCTCTGTAGCAGTTACTTTGATTTGATCTCGTTATAAATGAACAATACAGAATAATATTTGGGTTCAGGAGAATTTGTCGGCCATGGTGGTGATATCTTGAGAAGAAGAGAGTAGATTAGCTATTGTTGGAATGAAATTGTATGGTGAAATTCTTGAATCGGAAAGGAGGAGACATAATTGAGTGATAAATATGGGAGGGGAGAATTAAGAGATAGTGGTTGACTTGGAGTGAAAGAGTTAATTAAGCAAATAATTAATCAATTCTAGTTATAAACTACTAAAGGTGGTAATATATGTAATTGTTTGAAAGTAAAGATAATATTAGTATATATAGTAGTGATGTATGTCTAATAAGTAGTTTATCCTAATTTTTTTGATAAAGCATATAATATTATCGAGGAATATATATATATATATAAAATTTGATTGCATATATAATTCTTTTTTAAAAGACTAATTTATGTGGTAATGTTATGGTGAAATATACTTAAATCTAATATGTGATCGAAATTATATTAATAAAAAACCAAACAAAAGCTGAATCGATGAAAATCAAATTATAATTAATTTATTTAACTCCAACACTTTAAAATCCATTTTATTAATTTGATTCCTTTTATAGAAAAATCAATCCAACCAAACTATAAACACCTTTAATTGTGAAAAAAAAGAACTTCTTTCACATGAAGGTTTGAATATAAGTTACTGCTGTTTAACAACGAATAACTCCAGAACATTGATAAATCACTAATTTTGCAAAATGAATTCTTTAGATTTATTGTTATTTTTAAAAATTACAACTCACATGTTAATAAAAATTAGAGTTTGTTCTTTATGATATTTGAAATTTATATTTCAAATTGAACCACATTACTATAAATTTGAGTGTTGAACCAGTATTAAATTATTGAAATTCAAAGAATTAGTTTTTATTTTAGAGCGAAAAAAGAAAAGCAATTGAATATCTAAACTTAAGACACATACGCTATATTAGGGGTGTCAAATGGGCGGATTAGGTTGAAATCAGAGATATTAAAATGAGTTGAAATAAAAATTGGATTGAATTTGACCCGCTCAAATTTACTTTGGGCTCAAATAGGCTAAAAACGGGTTAAGTCATAACCCACACTGTTTAACCGGCTTAATCTCAATAATTTTAGTAAAAATTACGTAAATCTCATAGTATTAAGAAGTAATTACACCCTATCCCTATTCTTTTTCAAATTACAAAAATCTCTTTAAATTATAGGATCCCTGGATACATCAGGAAGCTTGCAGATACATAGCTCATGAGATGTATCCGAAAGGGGAGGGATGTATCCGAGAGAGATAGAAATGTATCAGAGAGGGGATTTTTGAAATTTTTTTAAATGGTAAGAAATTTTAGAGATTATAATAAAATAAGATGTGTATTTATGTTTTTTTTTTCTTAATTGTAGCATATTATTACTATTATTATTTAACTTTTATAACCACAATTCGAATTTTAACTCAAGAATTTTTTTTTAAAAAAAAGATTTACAAATACATAGATAAATCTTAAAAGATATAAAATAGATAGTAATTCATACTTTCAATATACAAACATACATTACATCAATGCAAATAAGGTCTTAAAATGGGTTGAACTTGGAGATTAAATTGGACACATCAATCAATTGAGGATTCTTTTAAAATAGGTTAAGATTTGAATGAGTTGAGATTGAAACCAATTCAAATTATCTTGAACAAAAATTATTAAAATTCTGCACGAATTAGACAAAAAATATATATTTGGCTCATTTATGCATTTTACAACTTGCGTTATGTGCGTCTAAAATAGTACTTTAGGCATACATGATAGAAGTAGCAAATACTGTACATACACATATTTTAAGTTGTGTTTGAAGTAGTTAAATTTGCAAATAACATAAAACATAAGGTACAACTTAAATAATAATAATAATAATAGGTAACTTATAAAAATTCTATTAGTTTAGCACTAGTTTATAATATTACGAATCTTATCAGATTTTAGACCTTAGAGACATGTATTTGGCGTGTTTAGATAAGTTCAAATACATGTATCTTGAATATATACAGTCAAAATTAAGTGTAAATTATTCAAATAGAGATCAAAGAGTAAATAAGTATAATTTAATCAAATTCTTTTTTTAATTAACTTTTGAGTTGATATCTTAAAAAATCACTCAACTTTAGGAATTAATCTAGCAAAGTCATTAAAGTTTGTTTTGTATCAATAAAATCATTCAACTAAGACTTTTGTATCAATAAAATCACTCAACTTAAACATTTGTGTTAGTAAAATCACTCAACAAAATTTATCATTAATTATTTTTTATGTCATATAAAATAGACCCCACAAATAAATAAAATTAAAGAAAACTAATTTAAATTTTTTTATGGGTAAACTTAATTAGTGAAACAAATACTTTTGTGGTAAAAAATACTTCTCAATTTTGTTTTATTAGTTGATTATATTTTTACCGTTAAATTGAAGTTATTTTTATCCCTGTCATTACTAATTTCATCATTTATATCCTTCAATTGGATGAAAAGCCCCAAATTGATCTTAGATTAAAGTTAATTTACAAAATTATTCTTTAATCTTGTGGCCTTATTAAACATGTCACGTGAAAAGCTAAAATTAAAATGTTACCAAAAAAAGAAAGAGGTCATTCTTTTTTAAACAGATTAAAAAGAAAATGAGGTCATTCTTTTTTAAACGGAGGGAGTATAATCTTTTTCTTCCTTCAACTCTCTCTGCAACGGAACCCTTCACCTTCAAATATTGGTGAAAAATGCAGATCTTTGTGAAGACCCTGACGGGCTTAGAGGTAGAGTCATCGGACACCATTGACAATGTTAAAACAAAGATTTATTTTCGCATGTAAGCAGCTTCAGAATGGACGAAAGCTAGTTGACTACGACATCCAGAAGGAGTGGTGGTGATTACTTTGTGACAAGATGTAATGAATTTGAATTATGGGATCGTGTCAGTAGCTTATCAAGTTATGGATTTTGTTAGTAATTTTAGAAGAGAGAATATGACGAGGAGAAATGGATGAACAAGAAACGAGGAATAGAGATATGGATTTAGGGATTTAATTTACTTGAAGTAGGTGGGGTTCGGATTATAAGAAAATCGGGCAATTTAATTGAAATCGGGTTAATTTAAGTTCATTTGGGGCTTTTCATTCAATTGAAAGGTATAAATAATGAAATTAGTAACGGTAGGGATAAAAATAACTTCAATTTAACGGTAAGAGTATAATCAATTAATAAAACAAAATTGAAGGATATTTTTTACCCTTTTTCCAAAGAAATAATTAGAGTTTTATTGGTCCACTAGTGTATCTGTTTCTTAAAATTAGCACAAACAAATTATTGATGAAATTTGTGTTCACACATCTAATTAGGACTCATTAGACCGAATAAGACTACTAAAATGTTTAAAATTGTGACCTCAATTAATTACTTTCTAGATATATCATAACTGACACCTTTTCTTCAACAATGCAAAAACTAAACAATAGTGCTCGAATAAAATTTGTATTTTTTCTTTTGTAACTTGTTTTAAAAAAATAAATAAAAATAATAATTTTATATATTATAGTACTTTTCCATTGAAGCTTAAAATTATTTTGGCTCTGTAAATCTTGATCCTTTTTTATAATGTTAATTTTTCAACTTAATTTTTTGCTTTAACCAGTCAATTTTGTGTATGTTTTTTTTTTTTTGAAATAATAATAATAATAATGTCATAATGCTTACATACTTTAATATTATAAAAAATATTTATTTCATTAATTAAGTTTGCTCGTAATTAATTTCAACAATTGTGCTGTTGTCATTGATTGATTTGCATTTCTTCATCTTAAGATTAGCTGCATATTCACTGTCTAGAGATGGATCTTGTTTGCCCCAAACTCCAGTAAAATTGTATAAACGTGATGAAAATGACGGGCAATGAGAGACTCCAATGGTATGTGCACCTGATAGCAATCGTGGAAACTTACTCTGACAAAGCAATCGTGGAAATGCAGTCTGAGCAAGGCAGCTGCAAGAGATGGAGCATTTGGGATTTGCTTTTGCACATAATCTTGAATTATCTTCTCTGCTTGCGGACAGCTCTTTGCATAGAAGTTGAGCTGCAACTGACCATAGCTAGAACCCGCTATTCCTAGTAAAATACACAACACTAAAAAATTACTCAAATCGCCAAGTTTAGCCATTTATATTACTCCCTTACTTCTTTTGCAACTTTTGGTTTTCTTTGTTCGAGTTTCTACACATATCAACAAGAATTTATAGGGACATTGCTTTAGCTAATTTGCATTAGTTTAAGAAAACAGATTTGTTAGAGTCTATCTCTTTCATTCAATGAGGTTAATATGTCATGATCATATTGACATTACCCTCACATATTAGACACTTAAACTAATCTTCTTTTTTAAAAAAACATATCATTATTGTTACCTGATCCTGGAGATTATTTTGATGCACTGGCAAAATTTATTTGACCAGACACATAGCAAGCACAGAGAGGACGGCAGTCAACATCGAGTCCATCCATGCCAGCTGGATGAAGAGCCCTCTCAGGAAGGATTCATCCGGATGGACCAACGGAATCCGGACCATCCTAGACCAGTCTCTTTCTAACTACACCCAAACTCCGAGATACCTGGGATTCATGGGTAAGTTTCCCATATAACAAATCATTTCTAAACACAAAATTAATGAACTATGAGTTTACTAACAGAAAAATCACACAACCTGAAAATACGAGTATTATTTTAGGGTGAATAACTCAATTTTTACTCTTTTTTCTTTAAGTTTAACTGAGTAAAATTAAGGTTGTATATTTTTTGTCTCAATGCCAAAGCACCAAAAGAGGACAATTCCGCTTTTCGAACTAAGCGTTTTTAACTTACAGTTGTCACATAAATTACTATGGTTCATCCGTCAATCAAATTTAACCAACTTTAACTTAAAATAAGGAGTAGAGTTCTATCCTTTTTAGATAAGTTGTCACATAAATCAACAATTAAAATAACATCAAATTTATATAAAAAAAAGAGATGTACAAATTCTATTAGTTGCAGGTTAAATGTGGTTAGTCAAATCGTACCTCTATTGAAACAAAATGTTTTTTACAAAGATCAAGCAAGGATACCGTTCTCTTGGTCCTTCCGTCGGGTATATATCATTACAAATTCATTGTGGATGGAGAAGTTAGAGGTATTCCTGAACTTCCATGTGTAGCAGATGAGACAGGCGTCGTCTTTAATCCTCTTGATGTTAATGTAAGTGAGACTATATGTTAAAACTAGACATTGAGATGAACGTGATGAAGAGAAAGCAGAGAGAAAATTAATGGAGAAGAAACTGAATTCTCATTGCTTCAAAAACTAACTGCTATACAAGGTTGTATCTATATATATACACATCTAACTGACTCAATGCTAAAATATCTACTTCTAACTAACTATATGAAATTACCAATTAACCCCTAAGTTAGTTATAATTTGTTATGCCAGCTGTCTTCCTTAGCTGGTAGCCTGATGTTCTCAACACTCCCCCTCAAGTTGAGGGTTGGAATACATCTATCAGCCTCAACTTGTCCAATATGTAGTGATGTTGCTAACCTCCTAGAGCTTTAGTTAGAATGTCTGCTTCTTGATCAGTACCAGGAACATGCAGGGCCTTGATCAATCCCTTTTGTATTTTTCCCCTTACAAAATGACAATCTATTTCAATATGCTTGGTTCGTTCATGAAACATAGGATTTCCAGCAATTTGTATGGCTGCTTTGTTGTCACAGAACAATTCTATTGGTGTCTTCACTTTCATGCCCATTTCCTCCAATATTCCTGTAAGCCAAATAATTTCTGAGACTGCAGATGCCATGCTCCTATACTCTGCTTCAGCTGTACTTCTTGATACTGTTTCTTGCTTCTTTGATTTCCACGATATCAAAGTTCTTCCCAGCTTCATACAATAACCTGTCACTGATTTTCTTGTCACTGCACACGATGCCCAATCAGAATCACAGAAAGTTGTAAGTGTATTATCCTTTTCACTGCTCAACAGGATGCCTAAGCCTGGTCTTCCTTTGAGATACCTCACCACATGAAGTGTTGCCTCTAGGTGAGACTGCTTTGGGTCATGCATGAATTGACTCAAGGTTTGCACTGCATATGAAATATCTGGCCTGGTCATTGCTAGATACAGTAGTTTTCCTACCAGTTTTTGATAAGCATTTTTATCCACCAATTGTGGATCATCTTCTGCCCTTTTCAACTGTCTGTCATACTCAGATGTAGTGAACTTCATGTGTTGTTCCAGTGGTGTTATAGCAGGTTTTGCTCCTGCTAAACCCCATTCTGAAATCAATTCTAGTATATACTTTCTCTGTGTCATCAATATCCCCTTGCTAGACCTCAAGAACTCTATTCCCAAGAAGTACCTTAGCTCACCTAGGTCCTTGATTTTAAAGGTTTGTTGTAGACTTGCCTGTGAATCCTTGATCAGTGTCAAATCATTTTCGGTGATCAGTAAATCATCCACATATATGAGTATCATCACAAACTTCTCGTTCACTCTTTTAGTAAACAAAGAATAATCATGTTTACTTTGATGGAAACCAGAATCAATCAATGCAGTAGTAAGCTTTATATTCCACTGCCTAGATGCTTGTTTAAGTCCATATAAAGACTTCTTTAACCTGCATACCTGTGATGACTCCCCCTTACTGCCAAAACCCTGAGGCAGTACCATAAAAACCTCCTCATGCAGATCACCTTGAAGAAAGGCATTAAAGACATCCATTTGAAACACAGGCCAATCATGCATTGCAGCCAAAGCAAGAACACATCTAACTGTGACCATCTTTGCAACAGGAGAGAAGGTATCATGAAAGTCCACACCTTCCTTTTGAGTATAACCCTTTGCCACCAGTCGAGCCTTAAACCTTTCTACAGAGCCATCAGCAAGGTATTTGATTTTATACACCCACTTACAGCCTATTGGAAGTTTTCCAGCTGGTAGATCAACTACTTCCCAAGTTTTGTTTTCCTCAAGGGCATCAATTTCTTGTTTCATAGCCTGGACCCATCTGTCATCTAAGATGGCTTCAGAGTAGGAGTGAGGTTCAGTGGTTGTAGAAAATTTTGAAAGATAAACTTGATAACTAGGAGAAAGATGAGAATAGTTGACAACATGATTGATAGAATGAGAGTGTGATTTGTGATGTGGATGCGATTGAACATAATCAGACAACCAGATAGGAGGTTTGGTAGCTCTAGAGGTTTTCCTGGTGGGCACAAGTGATTGAGCAGGAAGTGGAACTGGAGATAAAGAAGAAGATGGAGGAGATGTGTTGGAAGGAGCAGGAGGAGTAGAAGGAGATGTTGATTGAATGTCAGTAGGAACAGGAGCATGATCTGAACTGGAATTGATCGCAGAGGGAAAAAATGTTGGACTATCTGAATCAAAGAGATAAGATGGAAGTACATTAGATATAGAGGGTGAGGAAGCATCAGGACTAGAGATAGAAGAACTCTTAAAAGGGAAGAGATACTCTCTGAAATGAACATCTCGGCTAACAAAGAAAACATGAGTTTGAAGGTTATAGAGTATGTAACCTTTCTGAATAGGAGAGTATCCCATGAAAACAGCAGGTATTGCTCTTGGGGAAAATTTGTCATGGGGATTAGGATCAGTGGCATAGCATAGACAACCTAGTGTCCTCATATGGCTTAAAGAAGGAGGAAGTTTGTGTAGTTTTTCATAAGGTGAAAGACCATGAAGTACAGTGGAGGGTAGTCTATTAATGATATAGGTTGCTGTAAGTATACAATCACCCCAAAACTTTAGAGGAATGTGTCCTTGAAATCTTAAAGCTCTGGCGACTTCCAAAAGGTGTCTATGCTTTCTTTCAGCCACCCCATTTTGTTGTGGGGTGTAGACACATGTTCGTTGATGTACAATGCCAAGGGATTGAAACAAAGATGTGCATTGAGAGTTTATGAATTCAAGACCATTATCAGATCTGATAGTCTTAATGGTGGTGTTAAATTGAGTTTGAATGAGTTGAATGAATGCTTTTAAGTGGATCAAATAGTCACTCTTGAATCTTAATAAAAACACCCAAGTCATTCGACTGAAATCATCTACAAGAGTAAGAAAGTATTTATTTCCATTGTATGTGGTGTGCTTATAAGGACCCCATACATCCATGTGCACCAATTGAAAAGAATGACTAGAAACTGCATTATGAATGGGAAAAGGTATTCTAGTTTGTTTGGCAATAGGACAAACAGGACAATTACAAATTTGAGATTTATCTAGTGTATGCTTAATAGAAGATATCTGGCTGAGGATAGGAACTGGAGCATGACCAAGCCTTTGATGCCATATAGAACTCTTGATAGAGGCAGATGGAGTGGAAAAACAAACAGAAGCATTTTGCAGATTTGATGTTGTGGCAGATAATGGTGAATTGGTTGAGAGAATGTATAGTCCATCTTTGACTTTACCAATCCCCTTCACCTTGCCAGTGTAAAGGTCCTGGAAAAGAAAAAAATCAGGGTAAAAAGAAGCAAAACATTGTAAATCTTTAGTGAGTTTAGAGACTGATAGTAAGTTGTATTGGAACATAGGTATGTGGAGGACATCTGTAAGTAACTGATCTTTGGCTAATTGACAAGTTCCTTTATGAGTAATCTGAGCCATAGCACCATTTGGTAAGTGAACTTGATTTTGAGGAGAAGATGGAAGTATAGAACTAGATGACATTAAGTCCAAGGATGAAATCATATGGTTTGAAGCCCCTGTGTCAACAATCCAAGAGTTAGTTTTAAAACCAGCCAAAAAACAATTAATTGTACCTGCCATGTTAGCCACATTCTCAGGGGAATCTTGCTTATCAATCAAATTAAGAAGTTTCTGAAACTGTTCTGTTGTGAATCCTAAACCTTGTTGTTGCTCAAACCCACCAAAGTGACTCAGATTAGCATTATGCGCCATGTATCCACCAGACCTGTGACCATTTGTACCTCTATATCCACTTGAGTTTCCAGAATCTCTATATCCACTTGAGTTTCCAGAATCTCTATATCCACTTGAGTTTCCAGAATTGTAGTGTTGTTGTTCTCCTCTGAAATTATTTGTATCTCTCTCCCTATTCTTAGTGAACTTAAAATCAGGAGGATAACCAATCAATTTATAGCATTTCTCTCTAGTATGACCCTTAAGATGACAAAAGTCACACTTTTGCAGCCTTCTAGTATTGTTGTGCCTGATAGAGTTCATAGCAGTTGATCCTGATCCTGAGCATTCACCCTCTTCATAGTGGGATGCCATTACTGATTTTCCTTTGGAGTAAGGATTAGATTTCATGGCAGTAGCAGCTAACGCAGAGGATTCACCTTCCTCATAGTGTGGTCTGAGATGAGAAGTCTGTGCAGCTGCACTCAAATGTGCTCTTTGACTCTCTTCATGAATAATAAGGGAATAAGCTTGGTTTACAGAAGGTATGCTAGGCATCATCAATATTTGGCTTCTTGATTGATTATAGGTTTCATTCAAACCACCTAGAAACTGCATAAGCTTTTGTTGTTCCAGATTGGAGATGAAATCTCGTGACTTATCACATGAACACGAAGGAGGTGCTACTAGAGATTCATACTCTTCCCAAAGTTCTCTCAACTTGGAAAAATAGATTGAAATAGAAGATGTACCTTGAGTAAGTGTTGCAATTCCTCGATGAACATGATAAATCTTCGTGGCATTCACTTTATCAAATCGCTCCTGAAGATCTGCCCAAACTTTATGAGCATTCGAAGAATACACTATTCCATTTACGAGATCCTTCGAGACTGCACTGATGATCCAGGATAGCACTACTGCATTCACTCGTTCCCATTGTTGTGCCATTAGACCTTCATACATATCCTTCCTGCAAGTTCCATCCACGAAGCCAATTTTATTCTTCCCTAACAGGGCAATACGCATTGATTTACTCCAGATAGTGTAATTTTCCATTCCTGTGAGTATGCAGTGAGCTAAATTTACACCAGGAATATCAGAATTTTGTAAAAACAGTGGGTCGAAGGAATCAAACATAGATCTAGGATTAGCAGCAAGGCCAGATCCATGAACATTACCTCCAGTAGCTTCCGATGATTCTCCTTCAATCGCCATTGCTGGAAAAAAATAAAAAACCGAAACTACAAACGGGAGAGAAAACAGCGAAGATATTGAATTAGCTCAATACTAGATTATGATCGCCATTACAGGCTCTGATACCATGTTAAAACTAGACATTGAGATGAACGTGATGAAGAGAAAGCAGAGAGAAAATTAATGGAGAAGAAACTGAATTCTCATTGCTTCAAAAACTAACTGCTATACAAGGCTGTATCTCTATATATATACACATCTAACCGACTCAATGCTAAAATATCTACTTCTAACTAACTATATGAAATTACCAATTAACCCCTAAGTTAGTTATAATTTGTTATGCCAGCTGTCTTCCTTAGCTGGTAGCCTGATGTTCTCAACACTATAGTTAGATAAGACCAAAAAGTTACTCAATTATTGTCATTTCACCTGTAAATTTAAAGAATGACAAAGCTGACCGTTTTAGGGGAGAAATAATACGGTTCTGATGGTGCCTATATTAGATGTTGATGAAAGCACGTTGCTTGGATTGTCCAAAAATGTTTCAAATTTCAGTTCTCACTGTGAAAACAAAATCACTACATTTTTTCAAATACTCACATGCCAAATTATTGCCTCTTTATATATACTTTTGTTGATGTAATTTCTTTGGCGACACCTCAACAAAAATTCACCTTTTGAGTTGGAAGAGAACAAATGATCCAATACACACTGCAAATCAGGATACTATTTCTTCTTTAATACATCTTTTCTTTAAAGAAATAACAGTAATATATTATTGCCTTAAAAGCCTACAAAATGGTCCAAAAACTGATTATTTCTTCTTCTGATTCCTTTGCCTTCGCTGCTTCTTTCTCCTTCCCATCATCATTTTGTGCTCCAGCTCTACAATGATTCTTGCAAGCCACATTGGTTTTGCAGTTGAAATCATG
Source organism: Solanum verrucosum (assembly GCF_900185275.1). Lineage (NCBI taxonomy): Eukaryota > Viridiplantae > Streptophyta > Magnoliopsida > Solanales > Solanaceae > Solanum > Solanum verrucosum. The sequence continues at coordinate 1,534,786 of NW_026020399.1, forward strand.
AAATATAATATGGATAATCCAATACATAGTCCACTTCCATAGCCCATCAGAGCACCTTTCCAAAAATCACTCAGAAATTCAGAATTCCTTTCTTCATCATCTAGTCTAGACACGGTATCATTTGTATCTAATATCTGAGCATAGCCACAACTTTTTGAAATAGGTAATCCACGTAATCCATCATTGCCTTTATATGAATTGCTCATAAAGGTCTGAAGTTGAGTTCCTTGAGGAATGCACCCTTCCAGATGATTGTAGGAAAGATTGAAGACTTCAAGCGATGTAAGAGAAGCAAATTGTGCTGGTATCTCTCCTACAAGATGGTTATTTGACAGGTCCAATGATTCAACCGAAGATAAACTTCCAAGTGATGGCGGTATGTGACCTTGCAATCCATTATGAGATAAATTCATCATGCAAAGTGCAATCAGATCTCCCATAATACTTGGAATATGTCCTTCAAATTTGTTGTTTGAAAGATCGATAGTGGTGTACAAAAAAAGGATTTTCACAACTTCAAGCTCCAATCCCTTTGTTACGACAGCTACCGTGTCTTGGTAATGTCCATATCTTGGTGCTTCTATTAATGGATCAATTGTCCTCATGGCTTTCAAATGTTGAAACAAACTTGTTGGTAAGTTTTCCGTGAAGGCATTGGAAGAGATATCCAACATTCGAAGCTGAAGAAACATGTTTTCACTTCCTAAAGTTCTAATGGGTCCATGCAACTTATTCGATCTCAAGCTTAAAACTCTCAACTTAGGAAGAGTTCCCAACCACATCGGGAAGACGTCGTTGAGGTCATTAGCTCCTAAATCAAGAACTAGCAACTCTTTGCAATTGGCCAAAGTTTGGGGAATTTTCCCCTTTAGTTTATTGCCATGCAAGTTGAAGCTTCCAAGTGTTCCAGTTCTAAAAGTCATTGGAAGAGTACCAGAAAGACTGTTGTGCTGCATATCAACAACCTGAAGATGACCACTCATGTTGCCAAAACATTGTGGAATTGCTCCCTTTAGATTGTTTCTACCCAAATCTAGAATTTTTAGAGATGTCAAATTGCAAATAGACGAAGGGAGCTCTCCACTGAGATTATTATGTGACATTATCACATACTCGAGAGCACTGATATTACCCAAACATTGCAGAATTTTTCCTTTCAAGTTGTTTTTCGCCAAATACAGGAATGTCAATGTTGTCAAATTGCAAATAGACGAAGGAATTTCCTCATTCAGATTGTTGTCACTGAGAGACAGAACTTGCAAGTTTCTCAAATTGCCAAAGGAAGACGGAATTGAACCAGTGAGTTGATTATTGGATAATTCCAGATCATTGAGGTTTTTCAGATTCCCCAGCTCACTAGGAATTAGGCCAGAGAGTTGATTTAAATTAAGGTGCAGAAGTTTGAGCTCAGTTAAGTCACCTATAGTTTTTGGAATTACACCAGAAAGATTGTTTGTGTGTAAGCTTACATTCTGAAGTGACTTCATCTTCCCGATTTTTGTAGGAATGGGACCATACAATTCATTAAAGAAAGCATAGAACACTTTTGCATTGGTCAAATTGCCTATTTCTGGAGGGATATGACCTGTTAATTGGTTTCTATCAAGATGAACTTCAATAAGATTGACAAGTTTTCCTATTTCTGCAGGAATAGAGCCAGAAAGGTTATTCTCATAAAGATACAAATAGGACAAGTCGTTCAAATTCCCCAATGAAGCAGGAATAGAACCATTAAGAAAATTGATATTTAAAGCTAGCTCAGTAAGAGACCTTAGATAACCTATTTCTTTAGGAATGGAACCATTTAAAAGATTGTCAAAGATGTGGAGGATCTCAAGTTTGGCTAGTGATCCGATTTGTGGTGGGATTGTGCCTGAAATCTGATTGATGGACAAGTCAAGATAGACAAGATTAGTGAGAGTATCAATCTCAGGTGGAATGGTTCCGAAGAGATTGTTCATGCTAAGATCAACATATTCAAGAAAAGGGAGGGATGAAAATGGAAAATCATAGAGGGTACCAATGACACTAGAATTTGTAATATTCAACCTGTTTACTCTACCATTAAAGCATATAACTCCGTACCAGTCCCAGCATGCGTTAGAACTTGATCTCCATGAAGACAATAAGGCATTATTCTGGTTCTTGAAAGTTGATTTCCATTTCAGGAGGGAAGTTGTTTCGTCAGTTGAAGCCAAAGTAACTGTAAAAAGATATAAAAGAGTGAAAAACTGAAGTAGAGAGGATATGTTGTTGGGAAGCATGTTTATTGTTTTGTAATTCAATGAAAATGTGGAGGGTTCATAGAACTTTATATTGTATGTAATTTATCATTGAAGAACAAAAGGGAAATTTGTTTTCTCCAAATGTTGCAAATTCTTGGCTGCTCTCACTCATTCACACTATGTCTTGGGTTCATATTTTATCAAAGAAAATGTTGTCATTCTCAAGTCAAATTTGGGTTGTTATATTTTTGTCTTTTTTTAAATGGGAAAATGCATAAGTACCCCCAGCCTATGCCCAAAATCCCTGAGACACACCTAACATTTACTAAGGTCCTATTACCCCCGAACTTATTATATATATAATTTTCTACCCCTTTTGGGCCTACGTGGCACTATCTTGTGGGCCCAGTGTGTGTTGACAATTTTTTCAAGGATAGTGCCACGTAGGCCGAAAAGTGGTAGAAAATTAATTAAAAAATAAGTTGGGGGGGTAATAGGACCTTAGTAAAGGTTAGGTGTGTCTCATGGATTTTGGGCATAGGCTGGGGGGTACTTATGCATTTTCCCTTTTTTAATTGTTATCCATGTGTTACACATCTATATGTATTTTACAAGTAAACAAACCATCACAATAAAATAAATTCCATCCAAAAGAAACAAGCTTAAAAAGAGGTAGAGAGTCATTAACTCATACGCTTCAAATCTTAGCTCCGCCTTTGATTGAAGGCAGTGGGCGGAGCTAGAATTTTCGTTAAGGGTGTTCATACTTTAGGACAAGTAAAAAAATAAACCTTGTTGGTCAGATTTAATAAAAAAATGGAACTGAACGTCACTTCTGTTCTCTTTTTTAACTTAAAAAACGGAACTAAAAAAATTAAATAAAATGCCTTAGTCTGGGCTCAAACCCAAGCCTCCAAGGCAAATTTGAACAGTCTTAACCACTGGACTATCTTTACTTACCATGTCAAGTGTGTTCCACAATTAGTATATGTCCAAAAATATCAATATTTAACATATATACTCATGAAAATTTTCCGATAAAGGTTGTTCATCTGACCACCCTTGGCTAGGTGTAGCTCCGATTTTACAGTACAAAAATATGTCTAGTTGACTAGTTCTGTAGTCTTGAGAGGCTTCCTAACAAAGTTTTCTTTTGCCTTGTGGGTTCTTATCTTACTTTGTTACATGGACTCCAATCACGAAAGAGAAAGGAAAGCAGAAGATGAGAGCAGGAACCTGATAGATAGGCTGCAATTCAAGACTTCCTATTTCTTCTCTCATTCAGTTCAGATTTGTATGCCAAATCTGGAACATGTTAACACATGCACGGTCCACGCCTTGTCAATCTGCATCTGTCTCGTGCATCGAAGATCAATCCATGGATCATAATTAAGACTTACCATCCTCAAAAAGAGCAGCTTTTCTTTGTTGAACTGTCTGATCGTCATGACGATGAACACACATTGAGAGAGATTCACATTCCCTTTACAACATCCATAGGCAAATTTCGAGTAGTAGACTCATGTAACGGTTTGCTATGTCTATTTGGTGTCATACGTCTACCGAAACAGAATGGTTTTTACAAGCTGAATAATTCACCTGCATACAGTCCTGGTCTGGAGAAGGCTTTAGTTTTTGTTTGCAATGAACTATATGATGATACAAATATCATCTAGCACTAGCAGTTCATACATGATCACTCTTTCTGAGTCTATGCTAATTAGAACAAGTTATTTCCTTTCTACTGATAAACATCCTTCACTACTATTATTCATATGATATCTTGTAAATCATCCTTGTCATATAAATAGTGCAAGTTTCATTTGTCGGAGAAAGAAAAGAGATAAATGGCTGCTATTTGGAGTACAACTTAAATTCTCCAGGTAAATATTCTATTTGCTGGACAACATTTTGTACATACATAAACTGTACTCTATTCTTCTGTAATTGCATTTTCATCTCTATCTACTTTACTTTTTAGTTTCAAGCATTCATATAACATGTTTTGAGTCTACTATTTGTATCAAAGTAGAGAGTTCTTTTTATAGCTTTCCTTTTCAGATCAGTTCTATTATGATAATGATGCACCTTACTAGTACCATTACTATATTTGCAAGTGAGGAACCACATTATTACTCCCCGAGCATTTTATCATCTACCATGATCAAATCCAAACCATTTCTAGGGTACCTTATAAGACGAGTTCATTCCCGCTTCCTTTTGCTCTTCTGGCACAAAAGATGAAGAATCCGAGATAATGGCTGTTGCTTGTCAAAGGGTCTTCATTTGCACAGTGAATTTTGTCTGTCACTATCACTTTGTAAAAACAAATGAAAGAAAACAAACAAGAAGAAACTCTCTACTTTTTTTCTCCAAATTAATCACAGAGAATATAGTAGAACTATACAAAAAAAAAAGTGCAGGCCACTTCATGACAAATTGTCATTTCTCAAGGCCTAAGCATATAAATTGAGGAATATTCTAAGCAAGTCGTGTGTAACCAATGATGGGAACATGAAATTTAAAATACCATTTCAACATCAGTCGTCGTGTCTGTTTGTGATGGTTAAAGGGGATATGCAAAGGTTTTCTACCTAAAAATTTGCTCTTCATTTCTATTCTTCTTACTTCCTCTGGCAATTTTTTCTGTGCCTTCTCAGTTCTGAATTTACTTCGTTCCATGGAGTCCAATCATGCAAAGGAAGAGAAACTGGAAGAAGAGACGAGAAATCTGATAGCTCGTCTGCCAGAGGAAATAACACTTGACATAGTTTCAAGGCTTCCTATTTCGTCTCTCATTCAGTTCAGGTTTGTATGCCAAACCTGGAACATGTTGACCCGTGATTCCCGCCTTGTTGATATGCATCTATCTCGTGCATCGAAGATTAACCCATGCCTCATCTTTAAGACTTACCATCCTCAAAAAGAGCAGCTTTTCTTTGTTGAACTGTCTGATCGTCATGATGATGAACACACATTGAGAGAGATTCAGATCCCCTTTTCGACATCCATGGGCAAATTTCGATTAGTAGACTCATGTAACGGTCTGCTATGTCTATCTGGTGTCTATGACCATGAAGAAGCATACATATACAATCCTTTCACCAGAGAACACAAAAAGCTGCCAAATTGTAATGAGCTTGATGTGAATGAAGTGGTTTATGGTTTTGGATTTCATCCGACTACTAATGAGTACAAGGTGATCAAAATATGCTACTATCCTCATGTCTATTATGTACCTTGGTGTTTTCACAAGTCTGTAAAATATGATTATCCACTCTCAGAAGTTCACTTGTTTAGTCTGAAAAGCAATACTTGGAGAAATTTAGAGGAATTACCTTACAAGCTTCATCATTCTCCCGGGGTTTTAGTCGATGGAAGGCTCCACTGGGTGACTAGATTTAACTTCCACCTTGATCGCCTTATCGTTGCCTTTGACCTATCTAATGATACATTTCAAGAGGTACCAAGGCCTGATTTCACTGTGAACTTATTACATTGGAGATATCATCTGGCTGCCCTAAGAGGCTGCCTATCAGCATGTTTATTCAGCTCTAATGGCGAGAACTTGGAAATTTGGGTCATGGAAGAATATAACAAGAAAGATTCTTGGGTGCACAAGTTCAATATCGGAGATTCTTCAATTGTGAGTCGAGATTTGCCTGAGTCATGTGACATTTGGAGGACTAATTTGCAAATGGGAACTGTTACAGTGATGTGTCTACTCAATAATGGTGACATCTTGCTAGATTGTCAAGGTGGGATTTTGATTGCCTATAGTACAGACAAAAAAATGCTGAAGATCATAAGCCTTTCTGGTATGCCCGAGTCGTGTAAAACAATTGCTCATGTAGGAAGCCTTAATTGGATATCTCATTTAGCTTGAAGTGGTAAACAGTATCTTTGTATCCATTTGACAAGAGTATATATATACATTGTTCTTTTATCTTGTTATATCTAGCATTTTCCCTGTATTACTTGAAAAAACTATGACTTTAAGATACCAGTTTGGAAATTGTGTTAGGCCTATGCTTTAAGTGTATGCTAAGAATCATACAATTGTACCGACTACCCTTGCTTTACTTGATCCTTTGCAGCCAGTTACACCTCTCGGAATGGTTAAAACAGTTAGAGAAGAAAACTAAAAATTTCTTATTAATACCCCTTACATTCCATACTAACCAAGACATCAACAATTGGAGGTGCCACCTCCTTCATTAGGAAGTGGTGGTGCAGCCAACACAATAATTGTGGGTTGTAAAACTTCAAAACCATTCTTCACTGATATGACTCTTCATAGCTGGACTACCTGGTTCAGTAGCGTTACTTATTACTGGGAACTTACCTCTGGTGTAAACTCCTCAGTTTCTGATTGATGATTGTGCGACACTGGTATGGTTGCCTGCAGCTTCTCATGTGTCTTGATTGGGTCCTGAACCACAGTCTCCTTAGGTTTCCAAATCATCTTTGGAGGTGGATATTGTCGTTTTGATTTTAGCTAGTCTTGTTGCTTGAGGTTCATCTTGTTACAATTATGCCCCACCATCAAATATTCTTCAAAATACCAGTCAAATGCTATCCCTTGTTGAAAAGAATGCCCCTATGCATCTATAACTCTTATCTCAGTAGGCATTCTTGCATAAGAAATCCTTGTTTGTTTGGTGGTGCACTCATATGCAAATAGAGGAATTCCTACATCACTCTCATTTGCAAATAGAGGAATTCCTACATCACTTGCAATTCTACTCAATGACTCACAACCCCAACAATTTAGAGGCAATTTTGGAAAGGTAACCCAAAGTGGGATTTCAGCTAATTAACAACTCTACCTTAAAATCAAGTTTGGGAGTCCATTGTTTCAAAATTATTGGCTATTTTTTGATACTATAAGGCACTGTGAATAGTATCTCCTTCATATCTGACTCCGATTGAAATTTCACTACATAGCGTGATAGAACTAATTAGGGCTAGCCATAGTAGTCAGCTTTGTGAGATAAACCTCTTTATATCATTATACCCAGGCATTTCTCCAATTACAAGCAAAATTAGCGAGGTCTCCATTTCAGAGAGGAGAGAGAAAACCACTAATATTTGAATGGTTGATTCTTGATTCTTCTAATATTGTGCTTCAATTGACTGAACGGTTAGTTGTCATTTTTTTTTTCTTTTTTCGGTTTTCCTCGTAGCTTAGATAGATGAGAACTTTTTTTTTTTTTTTCTTGCATCTCTTTAGTAGAAAAAACTAGTTTTACATTTTAAAATTTTGAAATCTCATATCCTGCTTAGTACAAATGCCAATTAATATTTAGAATATATTTTGTCTCTTAAATACTAAAATTTACTAACTAGTACAATTGGATAAGAATGTAGCAAAAAAAGTTTAGTTAATTTCAAATTAAAAAAAAATTACAATCATTGGAAATGAAATTCTATGGTATTTTTCGACGTCACGGCATCCACATTATTTATCCGTCGTGTGTAGTCATATTCATAAATGTAGGATCATTTTGCACTGAGTCATGAGTGATTATTCCACTGACAAATTGAATGTTTTCGTGATCATGTCAGAATTATATACTTTATTTTAATTTGATGATAATTTGTTAACTTGGTATCAAATTTTGTTGCTTCCAAAATTTCAAGCATGATTATCTTTTTTGTTGTCTTAACCATCCTGAAAGAGAAATATTATTAACGTCAACATTATAGACATATTAAATATGAAAAATATGGAAGAAAATATATTCTGACATTTATTAAAATGCATGGAGAAAATATATTAATTTTTTTACTAAAAATATTAAACTCGCGTAGCTCCTTACAATGTAGAAGACGGGAGGAAAATCTTGAACATAACACAGAAAACATGTATGATGAAAGTTTGAGTATATTGGATATTTCAGAAATGATAAAAAACATATATAATGCATCATTTATTGTGAATTTGTGTACCGTAAAAATATATACAATTTTCCTCAAAGAACAATGCATCATTTGTCGTGAATTTGTGTACCATTTAAACATATGAGATAAAATAAATAGAATAAGAAAAATGTATGTTGTCACTGAATCACTTACCTTGTTTGAGAAGATGTAAGTCTTGCATTGATTTTATGAAGATTGGAGAAATGTTTCGTTGATGAAAACATGTTATTTCAGCATATTTGGGAATATTACGATTTGACGGGTGTATTTGACCCAATTTTGGGGTATTGGGAAATAAATTAAGAAGAAGAAAAAAAAAAAAGGAAAGAGAACAAGTTAAATATAATTAATAAATCAAATAAGAAATACTAAAAAAAATTAAAATAATTATTGAAGGTGTGATATACTTTTGAAATGTCATTATTAAATATATCTTGTGAAATATTTCCTTTATTATATATGAATTAGATTGTTGTAAAACAAATGTAGAATATTAGATAAAAATTAAAATTTGGTAAATTCATAAAATAAGAATTGAAAATTAAAATTAGATAAATCAATAGAATAAGAATTGAAAAGAATTTACATGTGTGATCTCATCACGTATAATTAACTTTTTTCCTCGTTATCACATTAAAAAGAAGATTATATATCTTGCACAATATAGTATATAATAGTGAATGAAGAATTATAAATGTTGTGAATATATATTATAATAATTAAGCACAAGTCAGTTGATTGAAATAGTCACATGGAGTTATAATCTTACTTATTTCATAAAGTTTCAAGCAGTACTCTATTGTAAATTATTATTTAATTTGTATCTACTTTTTAAAATTATTTTTTGAAAATGTATTAGATAAAACCTCTTTTATTTTTATAAGATAAGGTAAGATTACGTGTTCGAAATTATATTAATAAGAAACCCAATAAAAGCTGAATCGATGAAAATCAAATTATAATTAATTTATTTAACTCCAACATTTAAAAATCTATTTTATTGATTTGATTTCTTTTATAGAAAAATAAATCCATCCAAACTATAAACACCTTTAATTGTGACAAAAAGAACTTCTTTCACATGAAGGTTTGAATGGTGAACGGAACTTATGTTATTATTGTTTCACAACGAATAACTCACTAATTTTGCAAAATGAATTCTTTAGATTTATTGTTATTTTTACAAAATGCAATACACATGTTAATAAAAATTAGAGTTTGTTCTTTATGATAATTGAAATTTATATTTCAAATTGAAGCACATTAATTAATATATAAAAATTTGAGTGTTGAACCGGTATTAAATTATTGAAATTCAATGAATTAGTTTTTATTTTAGAGCTAAAAACAAAAGCAATTGAATATCTAAACTTAAGACACACTATGTTAGGGGTGTCAAATGGGCGGATTAGGTTGAAATTAGAGATATTAAAATAAAAATTGGATTTAGCTTGACTGCTCAAATTTACTTTGGGCTAAAAAACGGGTTAAGTCATAACCCGCCCTATTTGACCGGCTTAATCTCAATAATTTTAGTAAAAATTACATAAATCTCTAGTGTTAAGAGGTAATTACACCCTATCCCTATTCTTTCCCAAATTACGAAAATCCCTTAAAATTATAGGTTCTCGGATACATCAGGAAACTTGCAAATACATAGCTCACGGGATGTATCCGAGAAGGGATAAGAATGTTTTCGAAAGGGGAGGGATGTATCCGAGAGAGATACAAATGTATCAGAGATGGGATTTTTTGTAATTTTTTTCAAATGATAGAATTTTTTAGAGATTATAATAAAATAAGATGTGTATTAATGTAATTTTTTTCTTAATTGTAACATATTGTTATAATTATTTAACTTTTACAACCATATTTCGAATTTTAACTCAAGAATTTTTTATTTTTTTAAAAAAAAGTTACAAATGGATAGATAAATTTTAAAAGAATTCATACTTTCCATATACGAACATACGTTATATCAATGCAAATAAATTGTCTTAAAATGGATTGAAATTGGAGATTAAATTGGACTCATCGATCAATTGAGGATTCTATTAAAATGGGTTAAGACTTGAATGAGTTGAGACTGAACCCAATTTAAATTATCTTGAGCCAAATCTTTAAAATTCTAAACAAATTGGACAAATTATCTATATTTTGGCTCGTTTTGACACCCTACTATCATATCCTGAGTGTGAAAGATTCGTGAGTAAGTTATCGAATGCCGCACGGAACATTAGTGAGACTTTAAATCTGTGATACTACGATGTATGCATTTTAAGAGTTAGATATGTGCGTCTAAAATAGTACTTTAGGCATACATGATAGAAGTAGCAAATACTATACACACACATATTTTAGAGAAAATGGCCAAATGACCCCCCAATCTGTAATCGGATTTCCAACTACACACTTATATTTCACGGGGGTCCTATTACCCCATGAGCTATTTTAAAGTGAAATTATTTCCTCCTTGAAATGTCATTACCAGCCATCTGTCTTGTGGTGAAATACACACACTTGACACGTGTATTTCACCATTTAATGATTTTTTTAATAAAAAAGTTCTCCTCCTTCCTCTTTCTTTCTTCAACCTAACTACACTAAACATCATTTTTTACCTCAATAAATTTCTATATCTCTAACATTTTATAAAAACGAAAATTCAACTCACCTTTTCATCTACTCCGAATCTCTAGAGTCTAGAAGATAGCGGTCCTAATTAATCAAATCTTTCATCCAACTAATTCAACAATTTTCACATTTTTTTTACATTTCGTTTGATTTTCTTTCTTGGACAATTTCAAATACACATTAAATGGGTCATGAACATTCGAGATTAGATTCATCCCTTGAAGATTTCGCCGACAACTCAAAATAATCGCGGATGAGAAAACCAATTTGTAACACCAATTTGAAAAACCTCTCTCGATCTCTCTTCCCCATTCTTTATTATTTCTCCCTCAAAAAATTTCATGATTAATTTATAATTTGAGTTTTTGATTTTGATTCTTCATGAATTTTAGGAGAACATGTAGGATCCTTCTTTTAAAATGTAGAAGAAATTGTTTTGTTTTAGTTTCTTCTATTAAGTTTGAAAATATTTTTTTAAATATACAATTACTTCACTTTGATTTTGTTACTCTTGAATCCATCACTTTAAAAAAATATTAATTAATGGGTATGGTTTTTAAAAAAAAAAAAAAAAATTTGTTAGATATGTCCTAAATAAGTTTATTGAAAAATTATTTATTCATTAAATGCATTTGTTGTTGATAATTTTTATTTCAAACATCCATTGAAAAAGCTTCAACAACGATAATGGTGAAAAATGTTGTATAGATAAATAAGAAGAAAGAGAAAGAAAAAAGAAAATTAGAAAAAAACGGAAATTAAAAAAATAAAAATAGGCAACTCGCTCTCTATGCCAACTCAGCACTTAAGGGGTTATTTATTCCATTTTAAAGTAGTTCAAGGGGGTAATAGGACTCCCGCGGAGAATAGGTGTGTAGTTGAAAATCCGGAAATAGGTTGGAGGGTCATTTGGCCATTTTCTCCATATTTTAAGTTATGTTTGAAGTAGTTAAATTTATAAATAACATAAAATGATAATAATTATAATAATAAAATCTAACATAAGGTACAACCTAAATAATAAGAATAAGAATAACAATAATAATAATAATAATAATAATAATAAAATAGGCAAGTTACGAAAATTCCACTAGTTTAGAAGTTAATTACTTAGATTTACACTAGTTTATAATATTACGAATCTTACCATATTTTAGACTTCAGAGACATATATTTGGCGCATTCAAATACGTCCAGATACATGTATTTTGAATATATAGAATCAAAATTAAGTATAATTTATTCTAGAGAGATTAATATGATAAAAAAGGAGTAATATCAAATAAAGATCAAATAGTAAATAAAAATAATTTAAGCAAATTCTTTTTTTAATTAACTTTTTTCTTGTGCCTTGTGAATCACCATACTAGAACAGGAACATATTAAAGTAACCCATTAGAAGGAAACATCAGAGTGTCAACAAAAAAAGCTTCGTGCTTTTCATATCTTTTTTGCAAATGCGTGAAATAGTATTACTTACCATATTTATTTACTAATAATAATAATTAAAGTATAATTAGTTACCATATTTAAATCCTAATTACACTAGAATAAGACAACTATTAATTTTTCCATTCCTAATCCTTGTAGTATTTTATGTTACTCACTCCCATAATTTTACTTATTTATTTATAAATACCATTCAAGGCTCTCAGACTATCAAACACAAGTTGAAATTTTCCCTCTGCCAGTCACAAATAATGGAAAGGGATGGTCTCACCGCCTGCGCAACATCTTTCATTCAACGCCTGCAATTACACCCACGTATTTTCGGCCAATTCCAACGAGTGATGAACGATTATTCAACTGACAAGTTGAATGTTGCCGATCTTGTTTTCGAATTGGATACTCTTTTCCAATTCCACCCTGATTTTCTAACTGGCTATAGAATTTTCTTGCCGCCACACTTGCGACCAACATTACCTTCCCCTCCGCAGTCACCAAAGAAGAAGCTGCGTCCCTCCCTGACAGTGTTGAAGCCTTATAATGTATTTATGAATAAAGTGCAGAAACGCTTTGCTGATGAACGAGGAGTTATCCTCGAATATTTGGACACCATTAGGAAATTGACACAAGCTAAACTATGTAATAAAGAGGCTCATAATGCAATTATGATAATCTTTGGTAAAGAAAATCAAGATTTGATAGATGAGTTTGAGTTTCTTCTTTTGGGTAGAAACGGAATTAGAAAAGAGAAGAAGAAGAATTCAATGGAAGATAAGAAGAAGAATTCAATGGAAGATGAGATGTTTGAGCTTGACATGAACTTGTCCCGTCGGAAAACAGCTGAGGATTCTGCAAAAGAGTTGATGTACTTACTACAACAACATGAGGATCAACTAATCAATATCGACATTTATTTCAGTGCTGTGAGTCTGGGCTACATAAGGAAAATATATAAAGAAGAAGGTTCCTCTATTATAACAAGATTGCGGGATGATCCAACGACTGTTTTGCCCAAAATTTTGAAAAAGTTGGAGTCGGAAGAAAAGGTCCTGATCAAAAAGTGGCGCGATATTCATCAGAAGAAAAAGAATCCATGTAAATTAAGGAGTATAGTATAGGGGTTTGAATGTAGTTTTTTTTATTTTTTTATGACAAGGGAAACCCGCAAGCAATAGCTCGCAAACCACCGCACTAGGCAAGCCCGGTGCGACGAGCTCGACCCAGAAGGCAAACCCCGCTGGCAAGGGGTTTCGAACTTGAGACATCCAACATGAAAGTCCCAAGCCCAAACTACTGGGCCACCCCGAAGGGTTTGAATGTAGTTTTACTTTGTTATTATGCCGTTTAATGAATTGCAATTAATTAGAGTAGTAATTATTTACATAATTCTGTATGAACTCCATTAATACACCAGTAAAGTTTCCAAAAATGACGTTTTCATATTCTACATTGCAATGCTTTATCAATTTCTTCACGAGTTCAAAATGGCTATCAAGTATCAAGTCAAATTTCCCCAGATTCCTTTAAAGGGGACTAAAAGTCCCATTACCTCAATACTACCACAAGAAAAGATGCTCGCTAAATGGTCCACAACACCAATCATCTTGTCCACCTCCAAATGAAAAACAGAATCACTATTGTTAAGACCATTCCAGCATACTTGATCCATCTATCAACGCGATTCCTCTTCTCGATGAGTCTCATTACAGAATTTGAAAGCCCCAAAGTGTTGAGCACGTCTAGTGCTTTACGTTGAGCTCTCTGCAACAAGGTTTAACAAAAGACCAGTAGTTTAACCATAATATCCTTAAGACTAACACAAACTTTAGAAAGTAATAAAAGTAACCGTGGCAAAAGAATATAACCAGAGTAAATGATAACAAATGTTCACTGCCCTGTATTCCTTTAACAAAGTAAGGGTTTTTCCACATTTATCAAAGGGGTTCAACTCAAGGCCCTGCAGTGTTTTAGAAACCAAACCTCTGTGACCTCGAACTCAGATTAACACGTCTCCCTTTTAACCAGGAAGTTCAAGACCCACAAGTTTTTGGAAAGTTCACTCTTGCAACCAAAGCTTGAAAAATAGAAACATAACATAAACAGGACCTTTTTACTGTCCTTGCTTTACACTTTCACCTTGCAGCCACCTTTCTGCTTCTTGCTAAAAGGGTTGGTACTAAAGAGCAAAACTTGATTAAGCATCCCTCATCTTTTTTAAAAAAATTATGAAGATTAACCATCCCTCATTATCATATGCGCTTATTACCGTTCTGTCTCTAAATTCATTTAAGCAAAACATGGAGGAGAGAAACCATACTGTCATCAGCTAATATATATTGACTATTTCAACGTCCCCCTTCGAGCCAAACATAGCTGGTGAAAGTAGTAGTAGAACTTGGAACTACTCCCCCTCTGTTCACTTTTACTTGTTCACTATTCCAAAAATAGATTTTCACTTTTACTTATCATTTTTAACATATCAAGAAAAGACAAAAAAAATTTCATTCTTTACACTTGGCAATAATTACTTATTCCCAAATCATTTTCCAAAACCTAATACTAAACATCAATTAATAGGGGTAGTGTGGTAAACTAGCCATGTCAATATTGTTTTCTTATTGGGTGTGACAAGTAAAGGTGAACGGAGGGAGTATAAGATAGCCAAACACTCTTACTAAACAGGCAATCTTTTCTCCACTTTCCAGGCAAAATTCCCAGCACATAAAATCTCATTTCATTGCAGTAACGAACTAAACAAGCTTCTATGCTGTACAATATGTAAAGAAGTGAATCAGGTCTCCATCAGAAAGTACCTTCAAACGATCCCTTTGCTCACTATATTTAGATAGAATGGCCACACCTGTTGCCAAGGTTTCTTCCATCATTCTGGATGAATTACGAGCAGATTGCATCGCCTGTGCTTCGTCATCAAAAATCCTCAGAACATGGGATGAATCACCGTTCTAGAACATAAAGTAATCCATTAGAAGGAAACATCAGAGTATCAACAAAAATATTTAATAACACCACTAAGAAAACAACGCCATACACTTCTCCCAATCAGTTCTGCTCTCTCCCGGGCTTCTTGCATACGTCGCTGATGTCTTAAATTATATTTATCCAGACTAGCTTTCAAATAGTCAGCTTCTTCAGCCACTTGTTCCACTTTTCTGCATAAGGAAGACATAAACTCAACATACAACATCAACGTGAAATGAGCAGAAGACTGACTACCATTGAGCATACAATAAACAAGCTCCAAAGAGCCTGACCTTCTGGTTTACTCCTAGAGTACAACAGTTAACTTAATAAGCCACTCCTTAATTCAGTAACCAGGCTCATCAGATATTGCAAGATGGTGCTTTCTCCATTACAGATTTTGCACCTTTCTCAAATAACCCATATGAATATAACCCTCTTATGTAATCATAGCGGAGCTAAGGCAATAATCCGGTGACATGCAACTTTTTTTAAAAACAAGTGACTTGTAACTGATTTAATAGGATTAGGAGCTCCGTTGACCTAAATACACACAGAATCCACTCACCTGTCTAAATCGTCATCCATACATCGAAAGTTGATAACAAGATCGATACACATTTTTCTCATTCCCCAAGTTCAATGGACACCTAATAGGATGGAAAGAAGAGGGTCACTAACTAATTTTCTCAAGTCCCTTTAAAATGGCTTTCATTTCTTTACTTGTTTGGATGGTTGTTACCTATTGCATTGTATAGTATAATTAGGAATGTGATTCATTATACTTGAATCACCAAAATTTTACAACGTACAACACCAAGAGAAGTTGTCGCTGAACATTACAAAGAGGAGTGATCCTACTGAGATTTTAAGCCTCGTATACTAAGACTGAACACAGTACTTCAAGCATTGTAAACTACATTTCTAATGTGAAACCTATACATACTCCATATACAAATGTCAACCTCATCTGAATGGAGAACCAACTAACATGCGCAATGCAGACTAACAACTCTAAGTGAAAGTCAACGTTGAAAGAAAATATGATGTCAGCTCATAAAGAATTGGGATTCAGCCACCTTCCGGCTTCCAGTAAGCCTCTTAGTCAGTGTCCCTCAGATGGAATCAAAATTTTACATGGAAAAGGATCTTAACTAATCGGATCCATTAATAAACAACCTCCAAATTCAAACAAACTCAAAATTTGAAACAAAAAATATTTGCTGATTCTATCTTATTTGGCACTAATACTCTGATAGCATAGACGGAAACCTGATACTTAAAGGGAGAACAAAAGGAGAAAAACTTAAAGCAGCAAATTTCAATGAGTTATATATTTTAGTTCATAATCCTGCCTAACCACACATGATGCGCAATTAGACCTCTCAATTATAAATATGTAAAGAATTAAACAAGGTATAATCTCAAACATATTCACCTTGATCGAAGAAATCAACCAAACTAGACCACAAATTACAGAAAAATTAGAATTCAATTTCAACTTATCAATCAATCATATTTCAATCCCAACTTACTGAATCAGCAATACAAATCCTAGTATATATTACACTCATATCATTCCAATACTACGTAATTTGAATTTTAAAGCAAAGCAATCTCAATACGATAGATCGAAATTCGATGAACCCTACCTTTTCCAGAGATCACGCTGGGATTTGGCAGATATGGATCGCCAGAGAAGTTCCATCTTAGAGCAAAGAGACTGGATCTGAGCGATATCTTGTCTTACTGCATCAAACGGTTGTTCTGAAGGATCGGCCATGACAGCACTCGAAGATGAAGATGACGGTAGCATGGAAGAAGAAGACGACGAAGTGTACTCGAAACGCTCGAGCCTCTCCAAACCATCTCGAGACTTGAGTAAGAGCCGTCTCGAGCTTTGGTAAAGTTCCGATAAGGTTCCACCACCGGCACCGGAATTTCCTTCTCCGATCCCAACCGCCGTTGCCATGGTTCACGTGTCTTCTGAGAGCTTCAACTTTGAATCGATCGGAGTTTCGATAAATTTGAAAAATTACAGAAAGGTTCGCTTTATGAATTTTTCTGTATGTGCAAGAAAACCCCATCTTTTTCTGTGATATACAAATTAGACCTTAATCCCAAGTGGAATTAGTTACATGAGTTCTTAATGTATATTTTTTAAAATTACATTTGAATGTGCAACATCAACGTTCTCAACTATTTTATTGACCACTAGGTCACACTCTTAGGTGCGTGTATTACTAATATTTTATAAACTTATATTGATATATAGGAGCGGAGTTAGAAGTTCGAATATGAGTTCAGTCGAATTCAACAACTTTTGCTCAAAGAATGTATTTATATTAATAAGTTTATTAAACATATACAAATATTAAATTTAGAACTCAGTTATTAACATTTGAAATTGTCATTGTAAAACTTGCACTCATATACAATATTATTGGTTTTGCAATTGTTGTTTTATATAGATAAATAAACTTTGGTAATTAGCAGACTAAATTTTGTGAGCTTATATTTTCTTACTTTTAATTATCTTAAAACCTTCACTCTAAAGTGTTTTTCTTATTTAAATAATTTTGTAGATTATCCAAACCCTCTTTGTAACAACCTTGTTTATTCGGACATTTTTTAAAAGATGTGCATACTGATTAATTTCTTTTTTTAAAAATAAAACTAATATATTATTAATAAATCCATAACTAAAATGTATAAAATAATGGGTCAAAATATCTAAACATGTTAGTGTCAATCCTAGACATTCTATTTCTATAAAATTATTGTTATAAAGAAGTAATTTTGTAAAGAGCGTATTATTATAAAGATAGATGTATGTTCTACATAAAAAATTATTATAAAGAGGTAAAATATAAGTAACATATAAAATTAATTTAATTTTTTTTTAAAAAAAATCATAAAATGTTACTAGAGGTTATTATAGAAAGGTTTGTATGCCAATCACCACCATGACCTGAGGCAAGGAGGGCAAGCCACAATTTTTAATTGAGAAAATACATAATTATCCCATTAAAGTAAGATCTATTTTTTAAAATGGCACTTGAACTTTGTAGGGGTTTTATTACCCTATTATTCTTATTTAGAATGAGTTAATTGTCCCATTACGTTCCTACGTGGTATGTAGAGTGTAGTTCACTCTCTGATAGAGAGTGAGCTTAACCAAAAAGTAAATAATATTTATTTAAGTATTTATTTAATTAAAAATATTATTTTTTCTTTTCTTTTATTTATTTTTATTGTACTTTCTCAATTTTTTATTTTTGTTATTTCTTCCCCAAATTTCAAAAGAACCAACTACCTCCTCTCTATCTTCTTCAACTTAGAAGACTCATTTACTTCACTCATTTTTTTCCTTTGTCTTCTTGCTTCTATTTGTTCCTTTTTCTTAATTGTAAACCTCCTTGATAACATTGTTCTTTTTTAGACATAAATAAATAAATTGTTATGTAGTTCTTTAGCATGTAAATAAAGAAATTTCTTCGATTTGAGAGTATTATAAATTCCATTACCTTCATCGCAATGGAGTTCCGCCGCATAATTGTTGTAATTTTAAAAAGGAGATGGTAGATTGGAGGTGATTAATAATTTTCAATTTATAATTTGTTAGTAATTTTATTTTTGATTTAACAAAAAATTGATGATATTATAGTATTATAATAGTGACATTGAAGACTACTCCGGAGAATTGACGAAGATGGCGGCTACGTTGAGGATTTCTGGGCAGCTAGAAGGACCGAAGAAGAGCAGAGGAGGCTAATGAAGAAAGAAGAAGAAAGAGAAAAAGAAAATGAAAATAATAAAATAAGAAAAATAACAAAAATGAAAATAAAGATAAAAAATTAAAATTTAACACATGATAGATAATAAGTGGTGCGTCATTGCACTTCTTTTCTTGCAATTGAGGGTGGCTGAAAAATGACATATTTACAACACTTTAAAATTGTTTAAGGAGGTACTAGAACCCCCGCAAAGTTGAAGTGTTTTTTTAAAAAACAGGTCTTACTTTAATGGGATAATTATGTATTCTCTTTTTAAAACTATCATTATGTGAAAGTCTTAGTGCAACTCGATACACTAAGCTTCGACTATATAAATGATTTAAGAAGAGCTTAATACATTAGATTTATTGTACATAGGCTACAAAATCAAGAGTAATTTCATTCATTTGTCATTCTATGACAATTAAATAAAATATAGCCTACACACAAAGCACTAGTTCAATTCTGTGAACAAGTATGGTCAGAGACATATCTTTGTATGTTAGTCAGAATCTTTTCTAATAAACAATATTAAAAGTAACATTAGCAGAGCCCAAATTTTATTGGTTAAACCCCTGCATGTGAGACCTGGATAACATCCCACTTCACCAAATACCAACAAAAAATATAATTACAGAAACTTGTGCATTACATTATAAATCTAGATAAACTGTCAGTTGAGCACCACTCACCATTCCCATAACCCCAAAAGAAATTGTCAATCTCACCTTGTCACAAAGGAGAAGTAATGTCAAGAAGTTTTCTTGCTCTGCTGCTTTTCATGTTTCTCACAAAAATTTCAGGTAAAATCTCATATGCGTACACTCTACCCTCCCCAGACTCTACTCGTGGGATTTCAGGGTATGTTGTTGTTGTTTGATAGTCACAACTCACACATTTTATTTCCCTTTTTTTTTCTTTTGGTGTTTTCATAGTGAATGGGCAACTAGAAGAATGGTGCATAGCAGATGAACAGACACCAGATACTGAGTTGCAAGTGGCTTTAGATTGGGCATGTGGGAAAGGAGGTGCAGATTGTAGCAAGATTCAAAAGGACCAGTCTTGTTATTATCCAAATACTGTGAGAGATCATGCTTCTTATGCCTTTAATAATTACTTTCAGAAGTACAAGAAGAAAGGTGGAACCTGTTTCTTCAACAATGCTGCAATGGTTATTCAAGTTGATCCTAGTAAGTACTACCTGTTTTCTGTTTCAATTTGCAAATTATATAATGTCTTTAACAAGAAACAGATGACAGAAATTAGGTTAGTAAGTTTGTGTTATCAACCAATATGTGCCAAATTACACGATTAGAGGAATGGCGGGAGTATACTCCTAGAAGGGAGATTCTCGCTCAACTAAGAATGATTCTCATGTTTGGAAAAAGTTAAGTTCAGTATCAATAACAAAGAATAGAAGTTGAAGATCGATACTGAACTTCTATGTTAAGTTCAAATCATGGATCCGCTTCTGTATCACACTATTCAAATGCACCAATGACATCTTGAATAAAAGGGTGGGGTGGGGGAGGGGAGTAGTAAAAGGAAAAACTTGTCTTGTATCCAAAGGAATGTCTAGATCATGTTATCACATGAAACCATGTTAAATTACAAAAAGAAAAAGAGACCATGTGAAATCTTCTATGCTAAGCTCAGTATGGATCTGGATTATCTTATATACTATCATGTGCTATTAGGCAGCTTTTACTTTTATTGCTACTTGCTTTTCTCTGTCTTCTTCATTAATTATTTACTTGTTAAACAACATATCAGCTAACTTTTGATCCGCATTTTGCTTGCTTACAGGTCATAATTCTTGCCACTACGAGTACATGCCCTAGTACTTTGTGTTTTTCAATCTCTTAAACGCCAGGTTCAGGTTTTCATCATTTATGCCAAGAAAGATAATCATGGAGATTAGACAACTGACTATATCCTGGATTTGAGTAGTTGAATTCAATACGTTGTAGCATTTTTGCAATTAAAGATTCAAGATAAGAGGCTGCTAATCATGCAATTGTGACATCCACTAGTTTATCTCTATTTGGAGCTTCTTTACTTCAACAATGCAATTTCAGCTAGTGTTAGTAAACCAATTAAAATTCATATGAAAAAGATGAGGGCTAAATCAACTCAATTTTCATACCTTGACTTAATTGGCCAGGGTGACTCCACTTGCTAGATATAAAACTCAGGTTCATGCCTCATGCACCAAGGCGAAACAATATGAAAGCTCGAACTTAGCATTAACTTTGTATTAGGAAATTTCAAATCAACTTTATTGGTAAGTTATATGGTCCAGCATTCAGTATACTGAACTTCAACTTCTCTTTTACACATTCAAGGAACGTCGAATGGTGCTTACAGAATATTTCCACCAGTTCCGTTGCTATTTTACAGAAAGTGAAACAGGAAAGTGTGACTAGCCCGTTTGATTCACCAAATGCTCAATAAATCTGCAGAATCAATCAAGTTTAGCAACTGCTGCTTGCTAACTCTGGGCATCCGTTCTCCTAAAACAATAAACTTGCCCAAGCAGCAATAAATGCAAAGCCACCAAAAGGGGCTAAGGTTGAGTATTTCCTGTCTTCAAGAAGTGCAACTGCATAGCACCTGTAGACAGACAGACCAGCATTTTGCTTTTCTTAATTACACTCATTACTGAAGTGAAAATGTATATTCACCGAAATGTTCACTAAAGAAGATAGTAGTAGTAGTAGTAGTAGTAGTAGTATTCAACTAGACTTCCAATCTATTTAGGTAATCAATCATCTAAGAAAAATATATCTGATTCGTTCAGACTCTTGTCCAGATAAAGCCTGAAAAAAACATTTTGGCATTTATATTATAGACATTGGGCAAGTTGAATCAAATTAAACCACTAAATATCCATATCTAATTTAATATACGAGCGGGCCAAAAATCACCAGCCTGTCTCAGAAGGAACACCTATGGTTGGCCATCCAAGCAAGTTCATCTAAATAAACACCGAAGCATTCACTAACAAATTTCAAGCGGTACAGTATCTAAGTAATTGCTTTGGGGTTCCAAATCCACAAGTTTTTAGGTCCAACACCATCAATGCTTATGCGTTTGTTTTATTTCAATAAGCAAGTTCTAAATGCAACAATCACAAAAAAACATGACTATGATTACTAGAAATTGATTCTACTCGTGAACAAACTAAATAGGTGCAATAACTACTTCTAGTTTTAGAAATTATCAGGACTTTTAGGATATCAAAAAGTCATAAAAAGTTACCAGAGGATCGACAACCAAAAAAGAATGAAATATGCTAATTACATTGCAGATCCATGCCAAATCATTCAAGTCCCCAAACAATAGTCTTAAATATGAACAGTGTATAATACATACTATCTGGAACACTAAATGAATTTCACAATAAACAAACAGTTTATCAAAAAGAGCTAATGAACTTATTTTTACGGGCTCCAAATGCTACTTAACAAATAGTGTACTATCAAGAATTTTAAATTGCAATATCTAGTAGCCCTATAATATGAAGACAATCAAGCTGGAAAGGCCAAAGCTTGACCCAAATGAAAGTTGAAACCTAGAAGGCTAACACAAACACCTATGGGGAAATTTTGGTTAGAATTGAGTTTCAGAACAAAGAAATCAAATTTCTTAATTGCTGAAAACTGTTATTGACAATCACCTTCTTCTCTAATTCTGGAACTTCTAAACCTTTATGGTCCCTTACATTTTGAATCCGCGGATAGATTATCTTTTTTCAGCATAAAACGGCACGTGACCTTGTAAAACCAACTTACAAGAAAAGGTAACTGATCCATAGTCATAGAGGTGAACTATCGGGCAATGAGAACAACTTCAGTTTTTTTTGTTTTATGACAAGGGAAACCCGCAGCCGCTACCTTTTGGGTGCGCACAGGGTAAAAACCCCGCTCCTATGCAATAGCTCGCAAACCACATAGGAGAGGTAACCCGCACTAGGCAAGTCCAGTGCGACGAGCTCGACCCAGAAGGCAAACCCCTTGCTTTCGTTGTTAGGGGGTTTCGAACTTGAGACCTCCAACATGTCCCAAGCCCAAACCACTGGGCCACCTTCAGTTTATTTTTAATCCCAGTGAAGGAGACATCCTGACTTAAAGATGAGACCTCATAGTTAATAATTTCACCAATTTCAGGAAAAGCCTTCTTTTATTTGGTAACACAATAGGAATCACAAACATTGCAATTCAGAGCAGCTTTTAGCATCATAAATGTGCAATTTATCTTTAGAATGCTGGATCTAAAGCTCAACCAAGACTAATTGGGGTCTTTCTGTTACTTAGAAATTACTAGTAGATTTCATTGCTGAAATTAATAGATTGAGACATGATTACACTTTACAGCGACAAGAAGAGGGAGATGCTCCCGTCAACAAATTATGAGAAAAGGAGGGAATTCCCGAACTGTTCTAAGAATTCAATGACTAAATAAATAAAAAAACATAATGTAAATCCAACCAAGTCCACAGTTTAATCTTATCCACTTTACACATGCTTTACACCTATTTGTATTGGTACTTATGATCTTGAAAATGATTTAAGTTTGGCAAGAATTCTTCTAGTAGACATCCATTATTTCTCAACCGGTAAAATGCAGACAACATCACAGCTACAAATATCCTTATATTTCAAAGAAAACTTTACTATGTGTGTGTGGTGGGATCAGTAGATTAAGAATTTCACTCAAAGATCAAAAAAGAAAGTGTATATGCATTTACACTAGCTAGTTCTCAATTTAGAACAAGGTATAATGGTATCAAAGCACTAATATCAGCCCATTCAAACACGACCAGATGCACAGAACAGAAATAGAGGTACTTACGTTCCAGAGAAAGCCATAATCCCACCAGTTAGCAGCCCTCCAAACTACAACAATAAAACAATAACAACAACTACCCCTCAGTCCCAGTGGCGGAACCAAGATTTTCACTTCAAGCATTCAAAATAATATAAAAGTAAACATAAATATAAAGAAATAAACATACGAAGAAGTCAAGAAGATTCAACATCTACTACTATATATACATAAAAAATAATTTTGATAGTCTATATACAATGTAGTTTTTCAACGAACCCCCTTCCTGTACCCTAGCTCCACCCCTGCTCAGTCTCGTTTGGATCCCCTACTTAAAATTAGTGACAAAATCATAGAGGGAACTCACAATGTTTGGATGTTTAGTGATAGGCGCAGCAAGAAGGGCAGCAGTGTGAACCAAATGGTACAGTGAGGCAGTATTCCACACCTGCAATTCCCAATTACAACAAAATAACCCAAAAATTCAATCTTTACTCATAACCCAACAAAGAAAATACTAAACTGAATAATGGGGAAAAGGGGTAAAAAAGAAAACAAGAACCTCTTTGTAAGTGAGGTTTTGGGGCTTGAAACCATGAGCACCATAAGCTCCTAACCCAACAGCAGCTACACCTGTTTCCCAAACCTTACAATTTTTCAGTTAAGGATTCTTTAAACCCACAAAATCATTTTTTTATAAGAATAAAAAGAAGTAGTTTACCAGATATAGCAGCAATCTTGTGCCAGATTTGAGGATCCATTTTTGATGATTTCTGGTTTTTGGATGAACTGGTTTTGATCTTTGCAACTTTGTTCAAGTTGGGTCGTCGCAGCATAAGTCTGTTGCCTCTACTCATAAACTTATTTTTTTGACTATTTCCTAAACAAGTAATTATGTGGAAAAAATAAAAAAAAATTCAATACCCGTTATTCTTTTAACTATATGAAATCGTTTATAAGCTATAATAATTTTGTGATGAAATGTTTCATTATTATATCATGTATTTGATTGGAAATATTAGATAGTTATTTAACTATTCAAAAGATTCAACATGCAAAGAGACAGATGACTAATGACTAACGACTTTGAATATCAATATATTATTGGGAATAATGTTGGGATTTGGTATGAGATCGATGCTGTAATCTAAACCAACAAGTAATAGCAACGCTCCTATTTAAGAAAACGATGTCATTTTCTTTAAACTTGTTATCTTGAATTGCGAGTTAACATATATACGTAATTGGAAGTAATGATTTACTCCAAATTGAACAGAACCTTGCCAGCCTAAAATTTAGATTAACATCGAGTAAAAAAAAGTCTCTCTATTCCTCTCTCTGTTCCTAATCCACGCCACAATTATTGTCAAAAGATTTAATTATTGGCGATCCACTTGATCTTTGTATTAACCGAATAATATACTTATAGTTCACGAGATTTATGAAAAGAAAATGATAATATGATTCTGAATATGAGGAAGTATGACGAAAAGTTTTGGGACCTCGTAAAGGAATATCTCATTCATTCACGAGTCTTAGAAGTGATTACATTATCCGAATTGTATGGTGTTTAAAAATCTCATTGCATGTTAATCGTAGTTTAATCACTGCACTAATTGAGAAGCTGAAACTCATAATTTCCACTTTAGGATGGGTGAGGCAACAATCACACCTTCCAGAACGTAAAAGTGTTTTATGACCTACTTGTGATAGGTGATTCAATACTTGGGTATGAGCACATAGTTACTATTGCACATTGATAGAATATTTGTCAAAAAATATTAGGCTTTACTCCATGTTCTCAACACTTTAAACATAGTAACCTCAAGGTCTTGGCGTTGAATAAACACCTTGCAACTTCGACCACAATTACCTGGTGGCAACACAAAATATGGTCAATGAGAAGGCTAGGAGTCATATGTTTTGGATGATTGTTGATTTAATGATGGCAGACACATCTGATGATTTTTTGAAGCCCATGTACTTACCTATGCTCAAGGACATCACTACAATAAGGTGCTACCATTTGGATAGTGCAATGCTTGTATCACTTTCTTCGTAAAACCTTATAAAGTACCTAAAATAAGATTGTTGGATTCCTACTACTACTCCAGGTATATCAAATTATTTATTGAAATTTTTTCTTCTAATTTATAAGTATCTATCTTTGTATACATATACTTCGTTCAAATTTGGGCCTAAGAGAAAGAATTACTATCCTTAGGGCCCCAAATAGTAGTACAAAGGGACACGAGAAATATTTTCCCTATCAATTGCTATATGGTTTGCACTTTTTATCACATCACTCATTTTGGCTTAAGCTTGTTTGGCTTCGTTTTCAAACAACTCCAGAGTACTGAATGGCAAAATCATGTGAATAATAAAAGAGATAGCACCTAAGTAATTCCTTTTCTTGATTTTTTTCGTAGTAAAAAATAATCTCTCTACCTTTGTAAGATAGGGATAAGGCTCACCACCCTTTGCAATCTCACATGTGAAATTACACGTTGTTGGCTTAAGAAAATATATTTTATCTCCTTGTAGTACCCTACAGCAAATAGGGCAAAAGCATCTTTGTAGCTTTAGAAACATATCATTTACTCCATAAACCAATTCAATAACAGGCATGAATGAGTAAGCATTTGTTTTCGTTGCGAAAACCATCTGAGAATATCTAAAATCCCATCACCCTGTGTAAAGAACAATCATAGATCAAATATATCAATATAAGGATTTGTTTAAACAAACAATTGAGTGAGAAATCAGTAACCGGGTTAGTTGGGAGGAAATTTTCACTGCCACTGAAGAGAAACCAAGATAGAATTGAAAATTTGAACTACAGCAGTTGGATGTTTCAAGGATGATTTGATGCCTATAACACTGCAGTTCCTGAGAACATTCAGCAAAGGCATCAAGAATATGTCCTTATGATCACTAAACTGAGACATAATAAGCAGTTAAAAGCAGAATATGAAATACCATTACAAGTCGTTAACCATAACTATAGCCGCCTAAAACAATGGGGGCATCTGTTAAGTATTGCTTGGATCCTTGGAGCTATCTAATATTTTGAGAATCATTCTTCGTTGTATATTAAAATATATACAATTTGAATCTCGATACTGTTTAGAATGACTGATGAAAAGGACCTCTGATTTTAATACCTTATTTATCTTGGTCTTTCCTTCACCTATACCTCTGTTACAGCCCGAAAATGCTCACCTGGTGTAGCAGAGAAATTTTTTTCCATTCTGCTGGGTTCTTCACAACTATGAACTTCCTTTACAGATTGAGGAAGCTCAGTGGAAATCCTGAACAGGTTTTGCGGTTCATTTGAGATATCTTGAATCTGCAAACCACGTCTAGTGCCATGGAGCTCATCAGGAACACCAGGATATTCTGTTTGTCCAAGTTTTTCTTCCATCAACATTTTGGTTTCAGCCTGAGATGTCACATTTAGATCAAATCCCACTGCGCTTTCAGCTTCAGTAGTTCTTTCCTCCTTGGCGTCATTTACTCGCTGAAGTAAATCTTCTGGAATTGCAGCAGGGTCAAGATCCCAGCACCCCTCAGGCAAGTTCATTCTTTCACCTTTCAGTAAGCAAGATGGTACCTGATGTGAAAATCGTAACATCTCTCTTCTTGGAATCAATCGAATGGCATCCTTGTTGGTGTTTCTAGAGTATACAGTCTTGAACCCATCTAGTTTAACCAAAGGAGTAACACAGACACCAAGCTCTTCAGAATAATCATCAAGAACCTCAACCATTTCATACTGGTGCCTTACTTCAGCTGGGGTTGTTCCGTTCCAATCTGGTGACCAATTTCGATATACAGCCCAAATGTCTCCACTTTTTGGGTAGATTCTAATACTACCTCCCCTTCCAACTTTTTCCTTACTTAGCAGGTGAGAAAATATGTTTACATGCTCAACAATTTCAGAGTTAAAGGCCCTAAAATTTCCACATGACTTGGTAAAACCAGAATCCAACCAATTGACCAGCCCAAATTCGCTATCTGTCTTTGAACTTATGTAGCTGATATGAACTTTGAATGGTTTCACAGATATGATTTCACGAATCAAACAATACAAGCGAGGCATACCATCTTCCTCATCATATAAAGCCCATATCTGCTTAGGTCTGAAGCAATCTTCTGACCTATCCTTGTCAAAATCATGGAAGTCAGAATCTGGGACTACTATTGTCATGGATCCAGTTTTCCCCAGTTCTGATTGATGAACAACAATTTCCTGCACTGCCCCTTTAGGTCTCTCACCCGATTCACCAAACTCGGCATCCGCCTTTCTCTTCTTCTCGGTCTCTGCAGCAGCAGCTTCTGAAGCCAACTTGATCTCTTCCAGTTTCTTGCGGATATCTGCTCTTGCCTTGTCAATTAGTAACCGTCTTGCATCAAACGCAGGAGCAGCGGAATGTTTTTTTACTGAAGCTTCAACAGGATTTGGAAGCTTAACATTTTGTTTCAAATTTCCGTCCCCATTTCCATCAGCCATTTTAACTTCTCCAGCAGTTTTTAGAGCCATTTCTCCATTACTAAAGCTGTATGTACCTTCCACACCAATTTTTACCTTCTTAGGAGGTCTACCAGGCCTGCGGGGGATTTGTTCATTGCACACAGCATGCCCGTTAAGAACCCCATTGCTCACCACCTTTTTCACTTCATGCTTCCCTCTGCCTCTTCTTCTGGTGATTTTCCTACTTGCCTGGTTCGCAAAACTGACAGCTGTGGATGATCCATTGGAATCTAAAACTGGAGCAGAATTTCCGCAGGAGCTCCACTGAAAAGACAAATTGGAGACATGCTCGGAACAAGGTCCAGAATGATGTCCTGAGACCCCATTATTTGCAGGATAAACAGATGTCGTTGGGACATATGTAGCCCCGCAACCATGGCTTCCATATCCATTAGACCAAGAGCTATAGGAATAGGAACCATTAACAGGAGCCAATCCTGTTTCAGCAGCTATGAAAACCCCACGACAGTTCTTACAGGACAGTCTTTTGTTCAGATACTTCCTTAGATATTCATACTGAACGTGACAAGAGGTACAAACAGTCCAAAATGTATCAAGCCTGTTGTGAGAAACTGATGAATTGGAGTAACTGTCATAGCTCCCAACACCAGAACCATGCAGAGTAAATAAACTTCTCCTGTGATCATACGAGCTTCTTTTGGAAGCATCAGACAACACCGTCCATGCTTCAGAGACAAGTCTAAATGCACCATCAGCTCCAACACTTTTGTTCTTATCGGGATGGAGTAACACAGCCATCTTCTTATACTGTTTCTTCAGCTTAGCCTTGTCAACAGAGGAATCTAAACCCAGTATTGCATAGAAATCATATTCTCCATTAACCTTCGTCTCTGCAGCACTAAGGACACCAAATGTCGCTACCATTTGTGATATTCCTTCCAAGTGAGGGTACAACATCTGAGCTTTCAGAGCATAATTTTTTGCACCCAAAATGTCTTTCTCCACGAATCTCCTTTCAGCATTTGTTTTAGCTTTCAATGCTTCCTCCATGTTCGTTCCCATCTCTAAATCCAGAATTTCAGCCCTACGAAATCCTTCAAAAGCTAACAGGTTTTTATAAGTAAAACTCGATTCACGTAAAATACATGGTTACAGGCCTGCAATTAAATGAGAAATACTTTAATGTACAATGCATCATTCGAAATCAACTCACTGATCGACCTTCAATAGTACTCAACATTTCAGTAATATCCTAACCTTAAATAATAACTCACAAATCTAAATCCATCAACCATTATATATATCGAAATAAATATCCAGATCTAAATCTATATTCAAAACACCACATACTCCGTACCAGAAAGAACAACAGCTCAAGTCGTCAATTGACTCAGTCAAATTCAACAGAACCGACACCTTCAACTTCTTCAATTTCAAGTCAAAAAACTTCTAACTCACATTCAATTTCAATTCAAACAAACAAACAAAAATATCACACAAAATATTTGCATATTTTCGAATATACTAGTAAGATCTAAACAACAACGAACACAAAAGGTTTTAAAAAAAAATATCATAAACAACAGACAATATTAGCACAAAACTTAGCTAGATTCCGGAGAAGAAATTTCAAATGAGAATCAAAGTGGACTTACAGAGACTAGAATCCGACTGATATACGAATCTCCGTAGATCAGTAAAAAATGCTGTTGATCTCTAAATTTGCAGCAGATCTCAAAAGTAAACTGTTAAAAGTAAAATGGCAAACTCAAAAGAAGTACATCATTCAACTTTAACCAAAATTAAGGTAATCGTATAGTGAAAACTGAGATTCATGAGAGAATTACAGATTTTTTTCAGTTGAAGATTTCGGCATCTGACGGCGGCGTGACGGCGGAAGATACCGTCGGAGACGCCGAAGAGTAGAAGAAGTTTCTTTTTTGTTTATTTTTTACTTACTATTGCAACTAAACTGAAACAATACTGTATGGAATGGTTTGATTGTTAAAAATTAAAAATAAAAATAGTAATATATTAGAAAATGAAATGATTACAGAGTGAAATATTTCTACTTTTTATTTTTTTCAAATTTAGAATGTCAAAATTAATTTTTACCTTTTTTAAAAATAAAAAACTGTGTACTTAATTATAATACTTTATATATGTGGAAGATAATATCATTCTAAAAAAAGTCAACTTTGTAATTAAAGCTAGTATTACAACTTTTAAAAAATCTAAATTATAAATGTATATTAATTTTTTACTTTAAATATCGTTGATCTTCTTAAACCGTAAATTAATAATATTGATAAATGAATTAAATCTCGAAAAAGAGAGAGCAAAAAACCTTGTCCATAGGGATTGGGTTTTGGATTCTGTGTACTTAATTGAATTTAAAATTTTAGAATATATAGTTTATTTTATTTTTTTATTTTGAATAGGAAAATTAAGGGTATCATTTTATTTTTTTGGGTGACCTAAATTAAAATGTTTGGTTAAGATTAGATAGTGGAAAAATTATATTATAAAGAGTTCACAAGTTGTCTGCCACTTGGCCTAAATTTATTGGCATTATTAATTTTGAGTATAATTTATAGCAAATATATAATTTATTTGTAGTAGTAAACTTACTTGTACTCAATTATTGGAGAAAAAAATGCATCTTTTCTTCTCTTTAATTATGGAATCCCATGCTCATAAGGAATTTTTTTTTATGTAGTAAAAAAGTAGAGATTCCAAGAGAGGGAAAGAGACATAGAATAAGTTTTATTTTTTTGTCATACTTTAGTGGAATATTATTTTTTTTCTTCTATTTTTCCTTATATTATTTACCATTTACTTCAGAGTCAGCAGTTGGTTGTCGGATTTTCTCGCTATTAGAAGAAAATAGCTTCTAGATCACTATAGTGTGGCTGGATGTAGAGCAGTCCACTCTTACCGCCAATGATCAATAAATTATTTAGAATTTCGGAAGATGATCAAGTTACCTTAGTTCTAAATCACTACACGAAATTGTCATATAGTTGTATATAGTAATCATGTATGTTATGTCTGCAACGGAATAAAGAAGATAAAACTAAAACTCTAGGTTAAGGCGTTTCCATCTTTAATTAGATAGAAACACTTTATTTTTCCTAATAAACCTATTTGGGATAAATTTAGTTTTGTTAGGTCTATACGTATAATATTTTTTTCTTTTTAGTGGTCTTACTAATTAAGAAAGTTGAATTAGTTGGTCAGTAAATTTCGAATATCTCAAAAAATATACAAGTATGAACAAAAACACTTTGGTGGTGGTGGACGGGTACCATAGATGTCTATGTCTATCACCTTCTCCCTTAAAGATGAATTGCATTGGAATTTAATTTTTTGTAGAGCAGACAACACATGGCTAGTAGTACTTTTATCTGTTTTGGAAGGAACATTACTAAATGCATGTCTCTAAGCTAGCAACTTACTAACTTAATATACCAATACTTTTCATAGTGTTAAATGTGGCAATTTCTCTTTCATGATATATAACAATAACAATAACATATTGAATTTCCACGATATATAATGGGGTCTGAAGAGATAGAGTGTACACTACAAATATTCCAGAGTTCATATATACTGGGATCTGAAAAAGATAGACAATTGGGGAGCTTACTAATGTTATGATAGTGTTATCATGATAGTAGTATTTATTTTTGTTTTATGATAAGTTTGTTACCATGATATTTAGCGAACACAGTTGTTTGCTTGACCTACCACAAACAATTTACAATATGCATCTTTAGTTCTCTTAAAAATCAATCATTTTAAAAGTATTTGTTTTTTCATTGTGGTAGGTGATAATATCAACAAAGAAGAACATTATATTCACACTTTTATTTATAGCATTAGAAAATGGCTTCATATAATTTTTTAAGGTAAAGTGAGAGTCTGCCTTGTTTACTTTGATACGATCAATTAAAAAGAAGGAAGAGTCCACACGTCCTAGGTGTATGGAAGTTTGTTAAGGGACCTTTTTCAACTTCAGTATGTGATAAGTCAAGATTGAAGTGTCAAACGACTTCTTCAAGAAAAGACTCTAAGGTATATTTTGACAATCCATTTAGATTAATATTATATGTGTATACCTTTAATCTTTTTATGACCTTTTTGTCCAAGATCAAGTGTAATATTTGTTGGGTTTTAAAAAGTGTGAATGGAAAATGAAGAGTTTCGACTTCTATGAAGAGTTGTGAGTTGTGACTTTTATGAAAGGTTGTGACATTTCCAAAAGATTGTAACATTTTCGGTAAGGCACAATAAGAACCTTTTCACACTATCCTTTGTTTTATATAAATTGAGGATTTCCTCTCATTTTAAAGAATGAGTTTTCTGGACTTCTTCTACTACTACTAAATCTAGTATTTTAAATGTACTTTATTATCGTTGAGTGGTTCATTGACACCGTGATTTTAGATATCGATACACTGGTGAGTAAGATCGTTCTATCCTGGGAGGATATATTCCATTAACCTCATGTACTTGATGGGAATAATTTCCTTAAGGGGATATTGTGCATTCAGTGGGCTCGATTTTCTTCTTTAAGAAAAATATTTTGAATATTGTTCTAATTTGTGTCTAATTCTATTTTCTCTATTGGTTTTAATTTTCTAATTTTGAAAATGTTCTTTAAACTTTGTTGTTTTTTATCAAGTTCTTTAAAGTTTTTGTTCTAAGTATCTTAGAAATACAGGATGAACAACAAAATTACTACCATAAACCTTGATCTTTTGGTTAGGCTAAAACAATTTGAACAAATTTTTAAGTTTTAACGTGTGTGAGGTGATATTGTCAATTTGAGTTATGTTCACACGATTTTCTTTAAAATATCTCACGCCATTAAAATTTAAGTATCAAACATTCTATAAGTAATTTACTTTTTTCGGTTACGCCAATGTGGATTTTGTTCATACACGTCCAACACTTTTGTTTAATTACCATTTAAATATAACTGAACTTATAGACCTGGCTCAAAGATACTAGATTAAGATGACCAAAGAATTGAATTGACATAATACATAAATATGACTCTTAACTTGGCATCAATTGATAACTATGACCTTTAATTTTGGATGTGCACAAGTAGGCACTTAACCTTGTATAAAATTGAACAAATGGACACATTCGTCCTACATGACACCCTACATGGAAATTTTGTGTCCTACGTGTATTATGCCATTTAGGACACGTGTGTCTACCTGTTCAATATTATACAAGTTTAAGTGTCTACTTGTGTACACTCGAAGTTGAAGAGCATAGTTGTCCGCTGAAGCCAAGTTAAGGATCATGTTTATGTATTGTGGCTCAAAAACAATTGATTGAGATGTCCAAACAATTGAATTACTATGAACTAAGTTGCTTAAAAGTATATTATATGACAATGTAAAGAAATAGGGAGTGAAGAATTGAAATAAGTATAACTAGTTGAGATTCCACTAAGTTGGCCGATAGTGTCACAAAAAAGCTTAAAACTCTTGTATTTCAGAACTACGGGGCTGGAAATTAAAGTATAAAGTTTGTGTATAATGCTAGTGAATGAATCAAATTCAGAAGCAACCTACAATATCTTAAGTTCAGGCCTCCTACATATACCATTACTTCTTCTGACCATGATTAAGAAATTAGATGTCTGGCGTTTATTTCTGTTGAGTCACATCCAATCAGTTGGTTGTTCAAAATCGAATCGAAACCGATAATTCGAATCGAAAAAAGTTATTGATTTAGCGGTTTTGATAACGGTTTTAATTGTTTTCCTTATATCGGGTTATCGGTTCTTAACGGTTTAAGGATTTTCTTAACGGGTTAACCGATAACCCGATAGTAAATTAAATAATTATATTTATACCATTTTGTATATAAAGTCCTTGGCTTACTTTTATTTTTGGTTGTCTCAAATACTTGGTTATTCTACAATGTAAAAATGTTTGTTTTTGAGTAAGATGTAACTTGCGAACTCATGTGCATGGTTCATTTGGTTTGTCACCTTGTTTCTAAGTGATTTTCAATGTTTTTTTTTTGTGTCAAATCTTAACGGTTAAATCGATAACCGAAAAGTCAATATCTTAATGGTTCGATAACGATTTAACATCTCTACAAACCAATAACCAATAACCAATAAGCCAAACCGATAAATTTCAAAACCGAACCGAATCGACCAATATGCAACCCTAGTTCTATTTGTCACGTATCTCTGCTTGACTCGCTCAGTCACATGTCTAGTTCGATTTATACCCCATACCACTTCCTCCTTTTGAATAGGTTCTTGAATTGGATCTCAATCGACAAGCTCATGTAATAACACATGGGAGCCAACAAATATGCCATAAAAGTTCCTAATTGATCAATGTTTTGGTATCATGTTGGTCAAGCATAAAATTGCAAGACGTATGATTTCTAAATACTCGAAAAAGTTAAACTCACCAAACTAAATTTTGCAAATTTCTTTTAACGATTAAACAACTTAATTAATTAAAGAGTCATATGACCAAAGCAATTCTTCCAAACAAACTCAAAAACAGGATTTTCTTAAAATCAAATCCAAATATTTAAAAGTAAATCAAAATTAAGAAGTCACATTGAGATTTAAAGAAAATGTAAGAAGGATTATAATCAAAATGGTACTTCTTTTTTTCTATATAAAGTTCGATATCTTTGTTTATTAGTGAAAAGCAATTGACCTCTAATTTTATTATGAGTTATGAAAACAAAGAAATATAGAGGAACATATACTTTTATCACCTTATGTTATTTGTCTATATTATTAAAAAAATATGTCTTCTAAATTATTCATCAATTTATAAAATCAAAATAAAATTAATTAATTTTTTTTTCCATTTTATTTTTAAAATAAATTCATTTTGAAAGTTTAAATATAGTATAATTTCTTAAGATAGAAAGAGTATATGAGAACACACTATCAAATCAATACTCCCTCCGTCCACTTTTAATTGTCATAGTTTCCTTTTTGAAAGATATGCTATCTATCTGCACAATATGAAAGTTGTTGTAACAGTCATTGATAAAAATAAAAAATCTGTAAAATAATGTTTTGCTTTCACCATTTGAATTTCAAGAATCCATTAGAGTTTGTTGTGTTTATTGGTGTAAAATGGTATAAAGCTCCAAACTTTATCTTTAAGAAGTCATTATTTTTGACACCCAAGTTGTTGATTTTGTGTTTTTTAATTGT
Source organism: Solanum verrucosum (assembly GCF_900185275.1). Lineage (NCBI taxonomy): Eukaryota > Viridiplantae > Streptophyta > Magnoliopsida > Solanales > Solanaceae > Solanum > Solanum verrucosum. The sequence goes on from NW_026020399.1 coordinate 1,570,315, forward strand.
TTCTCAAAGACCTTTTTTATTTCACCATTTCAAATTCAAGAATTTGTTCTGTATTTATCAATCGCTTAATCTTGATATATAATTGTTCTGTTACTAATCTGCTCGAATGAATCTCGAAGTTGATAAATATATTCTAAGAGATTTTGATGGAGGATGAGAAGAAGTAAAGGGTAGCAAATAAGTTATCAGTGAAGTCTTATGAAAAAGATGACTAAACTCTCTATAGGTAATACCTCTTCTTCGAGTGCTTCATGACGACGAATGTTATCAACTTCATGAACAATCAGTAAAATCATGTTTTAGGAGAACTTTATCCTCACAGAATGACTATCAAATATAAACAAACAAATGCAGAACACAAGAATATGATTAAAAAAAAAACCTTTACATCAGCGAGTACTTCTGTTTGCACTCAAATAAAATATATAGAATAGTTCTATTTTGAAGAGGAAAATTATGTTTTAGATACATTAATTTTGCAGGCTGCAACTGAATGGTGGTTTGTCACCAGATTTGGAGTTTATTTATGTTGGTTGTTGGGAAGTTGCATGTTGAATTAAATGAGCAAGAAGATGAAGACGTTGTAAGATCTTTAGTTATGAAACACTTAGTAGATTGTAAAAACTATAAAGAGTGTAAAAAAATCCTCTTGGTACTTTGATGAAGGAACATGTCAAGTTAGGACTGATCATCATCTTCTATAAAAATATGTTACACACACAAATGGGTGTATATATATGAATAACTTTTTACTAATTATCGCCATATGAATATTTGTGATAGATATATTGGGCCCGTGCTATCATTGTCTAGTTGTCATATAAACAAGGGATCCCTATAAACAATAAGCCAACTGACATTACCAAGTGGAATGAGCTCATATTTTCAGATCTTACTCTATGTAATTTATTATATTTAAATTATTTAAGGAAAATAGAATTATATAGTAATTTGTAATGATGGTTATCACTTTTTAATACTTAAAAACTTATTCAAAATAATATTCATGATTATCATTAAAAAAAAATTAACATGTGTAGGGTGAATTAAAGTAAAAAAAGTATTTATTTATTTTATACGAAAAAGAACTTCATTTCTCAAATGAATTTTGTGATTTATTAAGATTTTTAACCAGTTGAAGGTTGGGTTTGCTGCGAATGTCATTTTAAATTTGTAGTTAATATTTAAAGTTATTCGATGAAAACTTGATTTATTTTTCTGAATGTAATTTTGTATAAATTTGTATAGTTTCATATATATATTTATTTATACAAGGTTGATATATTATTTATAATAAATGTATAAACACTGCTATTAAAAAATTAGTAATGTGAGTATAAACTGAAAGTATAACTATGTGGATGTAATATATTATGTTCGGTTGTATATATTTGAAAAAAATCCTTGATAAATTTAGTTATTTGCAAGAAAATAAAATGTACAATATGATAAAAATATATTTAAAACAATTTCACTACAATTCATATAATTTGGACCCAAATAAATCTGGCAGATAAAAAGAGTTACAGGTAGGGTTGGATATAGGGTACAATTGAATCATCATATCGAAATTGAAATTTCTGATGCCACAATTTCAGTGTTATTAATATGCATTTTAAAACCCCATGATATTCGATATGGAATTTGATATTTATATAAAAATAAGTTATTGAAATATACCGTGTTAAAGTATATAATTATATATACTATTCACGTATCATTAAAATAACACTAGAAAATATATAAATTAGTACTAGCATAAAACCAATTGTTTAGTTGTGAAATTTTTGACTACTTTATCTTGATTGAAATATCATTTTTTTTGTTTAATTGATTAATGATGAAAATTGTTTATAATTTCTTTTGAATATTTTTACATGTATAAGGTGTTACTATGATACAACCGAAATCTTTTTTTTAAAAGTCAAAGTCATGATTCTCTAATATATGAGTATCTATAAGTCAAAGTCAAGTAGCTTATGATTACCAAATTAAGATAATGCAAAATATCGAAACGAATTATTTTTAAATCATAATGGATGAATTTGCTAAAATAATGGTATAATATTTTTAAAAATTGAAAACGAAAATAATTGAGCTGAAGTTTTCAATATTATACCAAGTCCACATATGAGTGTTTAAAACAAACCATAGTCGATAACTTAAAAGAAAAGGTGTAATCAAATTATTGATATCGAGTTATCAGATTAACGGTTTGAGAGTGATTTAGAATTTTATAAATGACAAAATATCAATTTGAGATTAGACTGTCTAATTTTTATTTAAAATTGGATAAATCAATAATCAATGACCTGTTAATTTAGTACCCTTTAGGGGTGTACATGGCCGGGTTGGTTCGGGTTTTTCAAATATCAAATCAAACCATTTGTGTCGGATTTTTAAATTTATGAACCAAACCAAACCAATAAAACTCGGTTTTTCAACCTTGGGTTTTTTCGGGTTTTTCCGGTAAAGTATTCATACACAACATATAATTTACTTGTACTTCAAATATTTCTTTAGTCATACCAAAATACAACTATCTAAGATGTTTCTTAAAAATATAACACAATATGATATGATTAATGACACTAAAATATCCAACAAAAATAATAATAATGAAATCGCGTAAAACAAATATTGCAAATTAACAAGTCAGAATGAAAATGATCATAATTTAAAAGTACTAAATCATGCTAAAATTAAGTTTAATAAGTATTAGTTACATGACTAAATATTAAAGAAAATTAAAATTAGATTATGTATTTTAATTGTCTAAACCAATGTAAAACTAAAGAACAAATATTCAATATTATTGTCATTCTTAGTGTTGAATTGATTTTCTTTTTGCATTAGTATTAATTTGATTTTGATTTAAGCTTTATTATAATTACCAACATATGTGGACTATAATCTTTATTGGCCTATTCATAATTCTAAGTTTCAAACTTGAAATAATATATTAAAAGATAAAAACTATGGAAAAGTATAAGAAATATTTAAAAATTATATCAAAGTAAATATTTTTATGTATAAATAAAATTTTAAAATTATATATATAAATTCGGGTTGGGTTGGTCTCGGGTTGATTTTTTTTAGTTAAAACCAAACCAACCCAAATATAGTCGAGTTTTTTTTTTTCAAAATCAAACCAAGTCAAACCAAACCACTAGTCGGGTTTTTTTTCCGGATTGACTCGATTTGCGGTTTGGTTCGGTTCTCGATTCGGTTTTGTACACCCCTAGTACCCTTGACTACAATGACGTATTTATCTTACAACCTTGTTGTCATAAAATGATATTATATACTCCATTCAATTTATGTAACATTTTATGAATTGTGAGATTCAAATAAGTTTATCTTTGACAGTAAATTTTTCGTATATCTTTTAATTATTTTGAATTGTCAATTATTGCGACTACTTTACATAGTTTACAAATATATAAATTTCATTTCAAAAAAATTGAAGATTCCACACACAAATTTCTGATCAAACTTAAATTGTTTGATTTTCGAAAAATGAAAAGTATCACATAAATTGAGATAGAAGAAGTATGTTTTTTTGTGTGAATGATTTGCATGAGTTACAATATTTTATTGAATGTGATAAACATTTCAGGTGAAAGAAGCTGCTCACTCTTTTGATATTCATGTTATGAATGACGATAATCGATAAGTAATCGGTAAATCAAATTGGAATGAATCAATATCTTATTGATTTTATAGCGGTTAGACATATATATAAATCGATAAATCATATCGTTAAGTACGAAAATTGAACTAAACCACCCTATAACCATCCCTAGATACAAGGAATAATAGTAGTAAGATTTTATTTAATTAATATCACCAACTCGTTGAAAATTTCAATTTTGCCAAACACGAGAAAAAAAGGAACAAAAAATACGTAATTAAGATAAAAGAATAATGAAGCTTCTCAAAAACAATAATAATAATATGAAGCTTCTGTATTCGGAGTGTAACAAATTCGAATTTACGCCAGAAATAAACACAATTTTGTATTTGAGTAGGACTTGAGTCTGAGACGCCTAATTAAGTATGAACGAGTACTTACTGCTCTATTACAAATCCTCGTTCGTCTCGTCAAATAAGCTTCATCTCCGAATTTAATTTGAAATTCAATTCAATTTCATTCAAACATTCACAGCCTTACAAAGGAACATAAGCGACGATACACACGGCGCCGCCGCAGCGTCTCCCCCGCCGCCGCCACCACCACCACTACCGCCGCTCAACAATACTCTCTCATAATAATCCACACAAAACAGCGACAACGATAACTCGACTTCATGACGAGTCCAATAAACTCGCCTCACAATCTCCGAATCAGATTCCATTCCAATCGGCCTCCATTTTCGCAATCGATTCAACACTGGCCTCACGCAGACCATATACAGCCGTCGGTACCCTCCGAGCGCCAAAACCACCGTCCTCACACCTTCCAGCGGCGGCGACACGTGGCGGAAGCAGAGATGCTCCCAGAGAGAATCGTTCCGAGCGATACCGCACCAGAGCTTACATACACAGGCAGCTACTCCCAATGAACGGCCGTCGAGCCTCTTCAATATCTCAATCAATACATCCTCATTATCATTGATGAAAAAATTGGTACCCATTGTTCACACAAATTTTCAGGAATGTAATGGTTAGTTAAAGGTTGAGATAAGGAAGTAAAGAGAGAAGTAATGCCTATTTGTAGAGAAGATATCGAGAGTGTAAAGGATTTTGACTTTTTTTTTTTTTTTTTTTTGTGGTTTCCCATTTGGCGTCCAAAATTCATATGGATACTCGACTAAATTTGAATAGCACACTACAGGGTTCATTTGGAGTGATACTTTTAAAAGGATTTTTTCTTCATATTTGGAGTGATACTTTTAAAAAGACTTTTTCTTCATATCTCGAACTCAAATCGAGACATTAAGACATCTGATTAAGGATAAAACAGTCCTATCAATGCACTACAACTCATGGAGTTATGGTAAAAGATTTTGACTTAAAAGAGACACGCGAGAGTGTGAACTTATGAATTTCAAAGTAGGAAGAAGTAAACACGGATATAAGGGTTTAAGTTAAACAACTAATATATCCAAATAAAAAATAATTTTAATAACGTATAAATAATATTTCTTATATCAATTTATATGATTCACTTTCTTTTTTTAATCAATCCCATAAAAATAACATATTTTTATATTTAATAATAATTTAATAGACTATAAATTTCAAAAATCTTTATTTCTTAACCTTATGACAAGTCAAATTGCATTATATAAAATAAAACGAAGAAATATAATTTTTCATCGAAGAAGAAATTTAAATGAACCCTAACGCTTCATAGCTCCGTCCTTGGGGAGTGGTAGGTAGGTATCGAGGAGAGAAGAGAAGAAGCCAAAAGGAAAAGTTAAAAAGGGGCAAAAGAGTTGGAACAAAGAATCCAAAACTAGCTTCTCAATTATTAGATTGAACTTTGAAGGGTGAGATGTTAGAAATTCGGAGTTATCCATACGGATTTTAACTTGATGGATTTGACTTTTACTTGTTGTATTTTTAATATTATGAGCTCAAATTTAATTTTTATTGTAATTTTATTAAGTCTTCACATAGTTTCTTTATTTTTAGTTTATGTATCTTATTTTTGTAGGTTTCAAATCAAAATAATTAGAATTTTTAGCTTATGGGTTCTGTAGGTGTTATTATAATCTTTTTTGTATATTGGGCTTTAAATTTTTTCAAATACAAATAGTTTACGTCAAAGTTATTGGATTCTATTGAATCGAAGTTTGATGTTCATGACTTAAAAAATAATGTCATTTTCCATATTTGATGGTTTTTACTAGCAAATATATGAGATGCTAAAAAATTAAAGAGCATTTTAGTATGTTATACACACTTTTAATTTAAAATAATAATATTAAAAAAAATCATTACATTCTTAAATTTAAAATCCAATGAAAATTTATATAAAAAAATGGAGAAAAAGCACATGTTATGATATGCATAAAAAATATTAGGTTCAGACGAAGTATGGATCGAATTTGCCACTTGTGGAAGATGCATTTAAAGCTTACGGGAAAATGTGTTATTTTTTTCGTTCGGTATCTAGTACTTGTATTGGAGTCAGAGTAATTAAAATTCGCGTCACGTGGGGCTCCATTCGGGGGAATTGGGAAGTACTCTTTGTCAAAGATTTTTCTATATCCAAAGCTCGAACCTAAGACCTCTAGTTAAAGAAGGAGTAGTTTCACCCGTTATACCATGTCCTTTGAGGAGGGGGAACCTAAATAAGCCACAAACACATAAAAGTGACCAAAATAAGCCACTACTTTAGGAAGTAACTAAAATAGGCTTAGTGGAAGAAAAATTTCCACTTTATCTAATATTCTAAACGTTTTCCGTTAGTGCCATAACGGATATATTTTAATATATAACGGAACTATTTCCTACACTATATAAAATGGAACTATTTCTTACACTTTATAAAGTGTAAGTTTTTCTTACACTTTATAAAGTGTAAGTTTTTCTTACACTTTGTAAAGTGGAGCTTTTTCTTACACTTTGTAAAGTGGAACTTTTTCTTACACTTTATAAAGTGGAAGAAAAAATTCCACTTTACAAAGAGGAATATTTTTCATGTTATCTCTTTATCTTTTTTGCAGTGTTTGTGTCATACAATCAATTATATTGATTTGACATATCATAAAAACGGAAAAAATTATTCCACTATGTATTTTAAATTTTTTATCCTGAAAAATCCTCCAATCTCTATTTAAGGAGGATGTTCAAACATAGTTGATAGCACCTACAACATAAAGTCTTCTATATTTGTTCATTTCAATCTCAAAAAAAAAATGTCTTCTAAACCAAAAGTTAGAGTTTCGATTTATTGGGATGGCGAAATTATACATAACGGAAATACCGTTTATTATAATTGTCCTCCCAAACACAATGCTAAATATTCAATTAATGTCTGCTATCATAAATTTCTTTCATCAATTTATAAAAGAATGAGTATAAATAGTACTGATTATAATTTGATTATAGTCGGAAAATACCCTACTTCATTTTTATCACAAGGACAAGTAAATTTTGGAGAGTGGATTATCTATAATGACGAATCGTTGACCGACTTTTTGAGGGTTCCAAATGACTTCATAGATCAAATCAAGTTAACAATACTTGAAATCTATGTTAGGAAGGAGCCTAAGACTAGTCAACAACGTTCTCCTTTATTGGTCGATGTCCATCCCCGATTAGAAAATCGTAATAGCGTTGATGGATTTCCGATAACTCAATCTACTGATTTTTCTAACATGACTCATTATCAAAATATTCTTACCGGTCGATATGATGTTGATTTGAACGAAACTATCAATGAAAGTGACCGGTAATGCTCAATAATTATATTTCGATTATTATTTGTTGATTTTGTCAATTATTTATTAATTTATATGATTTATTATTCTTATTCTTATTATTATTATTATTATTATTATATATTTTGTAGCGGTTTACCTCAGCAAGATAGGAATATTGCTTCAAGTTATGGACTAGATAATTATTTTGGTCAGTCCTCACACTTTCAAATGATGGAAAATGTCGGGACATCCTCAAATTTTCATGTCTCGCCTACTTTTGATACAGATGATTGTCGGTATGTCCAACACTTGATTTTTTATTTAAGTAAGTTAATTGCATGAGACAAATATTTATACTTTTTTACATATATAGGGAAAATATCACACAAGATGAGCCCATTGATCCTGTGAATATCGATGATCGTGACCTTCCAAATTACGGCTCACCTTCAGCTAGTGATAGTGATGATTTGCCTAATGCCGAGGAATCAGGAGATAATGTTCCATTTGAGGTATCATCTAGTGATGATGATTTTTTAATGCCCAATCGGTCGCCAAGACCAATGTCCATGAGTCCTTTTTGTAGTCATGAAATTCCTTATCTGGATCATCTCCAAGATGGTCCAGATATCTTTGGCGATACACATGATGAATATACATCACAACGTACATGGGGTGAACCGGAAGATTTCATGAATGGTGTTATTTATATTGAAAAAGGCATGTTGTTCAATTCAAAGAAGCAGTTGCAAAGAGCAGTTAAGCTTCTACATTTAAAGATAGCGAGGGAGTACTTTGTTATTAAATCGACAAAGAAATCATGGCGACTTGTTTGCAGGCGTGTAGAACAAGGATGTCGATTTAGGCTAACTTCTTTTAATGATAAACATACTAACATGTGGAAAGTTGGAAGATACATTAAAGAACATACATGTGATATGGGTACGTGCCGCGATGGACATTTCAACTTGGATGTTGAGATGATTGCTAACGTCCTTCGTGTTGATATAGAAAAAACGCCAAGGTACTATTTTATCCTTAGATGATTTTTCTTTAATAAGAAAATATTCATTTTTTATTTGATAATTAATATTATTTTTACTTTTTAGGTTTCCCATCAAAGATTGTCAAACAGCGGTTCTTAAAGCATATGGCATTTCGATAAGCAGAAAAAAAGCATATCTTGGTCGCAAGCGTGCTTTTGAAAAAGTCTATGGTACTTGGGAGGGTTCTTTTTCCGAGTTGCCGAGGTTCATGGAAGCTTTGAAACACTTCAATCCCGGAACAATAGTTGAATGGAAAACAGAGCGGCGTGTCGATGTCATTGAAGATGTATTCAACTATGTGTTCTGGACTTTTAAACCATGCATTGATGGGTTTGTGTTTTGTCGTCCTGTTATATCGATCGACGGAACACATGTCTATGGAAAATATGATATCAAGTTGTTGATTGCGATTGCAACGGATGGTAACGGCTCAATATTACCTTTGGCATTTGCAATAGTTGCGAATGAGAGCATGGAGACATGGAGTTTATTTTTGGATCATTTGCACTTGCACGTTGTCAAGGGTCGTAGAGGTGTGGCATTGATTTCAGATAGGCATCACGGAATACTCTCATCCGTGTATAATTCTCCCAATTGGCAGGCCCCATTTGGGTTCCATCGTTTTTGTTTAAGACATTTGAAGGCCAATTTTCAAAAAAAATTCAAAAATGTCATTTTAAACAACCTTTTATGGGCAGCTGCAAATCACTGTCAGGAGAAAAAGTTTTTGGAAAAAATGGAGATGATCAAGGAGATTAACCCGGAAGCATATGTGTGGTTAATGAAGAACGATCTTGACAAATGGACATTGCACATGGATGGAGGTAGGAGATGGGGCATGTTGACAACAAACAGTTCCGAGTCATTCAATGGTCTTCTTAAGTCAGCCAGGGGCCTGCCAGTTACTGCAATGGTAAGACTCACTTACAATCAGATTGTGAACCGATTTGTTACAAGATCAAAATTTGTCAATCAGCTAGTGCAACAAAAGCAACAATGGATGCCTAAACCATTCAAGATTTTTGAGGATAATCGAAAAAAGTCACAGCGTCACACACTTATCAACTATCACCAACAAAGGGAAAACATATTTGAGGTGCAGACACATATGCATCATGGCAGTGGTGGTAATAAGCACATTGTAAATGCATCACAAGGAAAATGTCAATGTGGTAAATGGCAATCATACCACATTCCGTGTTCTCATGCAATAAAGGGATTTGACCAAATTGGGTATCAAGCATGGGAGCATATGGCACCAGAATTTAGCGTGCGTAGCTACAAAAAAGCCTACTCTGGACAATTCAATCCACTCGGCGGTGAAAAATATTGGCCTGATAGTCCTTTTCTTATGATAGCAAATAAAAAATATTTACGAAAAGTGGGCGTAAATAAAATCACCCGTATACATAATGAAATGGATGTTCCCGCAAGTACACTTACTCGCAAATGTTCAACGTGCAAACAAATAGGCCATGATAGGCGTAACTGTCCTTCACAAGCTCGAAACGCCTCATATGGTGGTAGTAGCTAAAGAAAGATGTTTAATTGTGTTAATTTATTCTTGTATCAATTTCTATGCAACTTTTTATTTGTATTTTTGATCATCCCCAAGTGTTTATATTTTCAAATTTTTTCATTCACTTTTTTTTAAAAAAAAAATACATACACAAAATAATAACTATATATAATTAAAATAATAATACTATTCACCCTCAAAAAAAGATACATACACAAAAATAATAACTATATATAATTAAAATAATAATACTATTCACCCCAAAAAAAGATACATACACAAAAATAATAACTATATATAATTAAAATAATAATATTATACACCCTCAAAAAAGATACATACACAAAAATAATAACTATATATAATTAGAATAATAATAGTATACACCCTCAAAAAAGATATATAAAAAAGATTTTCTTCCACTTTATAAAGTGGAATATTTTCTTCCACTTTATAAAGTGGAAGAAAAAGTTCCACTTTACAAAGTGTAAGAAAAACTTACACTTTATAAAGTGTAAGAAATAGTTCCGTTATATATTAAAACATACACGTTATGAGACTAACGGAAAACGTTTAGAATATCAGATAAAGTGGAATTTTTTCTTCCACTAAGCCTATTTTAGTTACTTACAAAAGTAATAGCTTATTTTGGTCACTTTTATGTTTTTGTGGCTTATTTTGGTTCTGAACTCGTCCTTTGATGGTAACGTAGTTTGTTGTTTATGTTGTTGGTATATATATAGATTTCATTCAATTTCCAAATGATGACAGGATTTTTAGTGTCCATTATTTGTGTGTGAGAAAGAAGTCAGAGATGTGAACGTTATAGTCATGTTGTTTAGCGTAAGATGTGTTGTATTGATGTTAATGTTTTACTTTGTATGCATATGAATATGTCCACTATATAAATTTAATTATAATTTCAGTGAAACACTTCTAATTAAAAGTACTTACTTACTTTATTAGTGTCTTAATCATATTTAGAAAAGAACAATTACTAGCTACTTCATCACTTCGTTAGCCAAATCTTGCTCATATCCCAAGGTGGACCCACGTTAAGCCAGCAATTGTCAAACGACATCGCTTCGTTAACTTTGTTTACTCAATATATATATTAATATCATGCATAAAATAATATATTGAGCAAAATGATATTATTTGACAATAACACGTTGGTTCACTACCCAATTTTGTTCTTTGGGGTTGGAGGTTTTAACTAAGGATATTTTTTTGCACAATATAACATATTATTAATTGTGGTTAAGTAGTACTGAACCCAACTCAAGCAAACATGTATGTACATATTATATTATAAGTAAGGTAGAGATTTGGTATTTATGTACTTCTATATGTTATTTCATCTTCTATCATGCACATATTAATACATAGATATATTAATCCCTCTTAATATGTATTAGTCATGCAAATTTCTAAATTACAAATTAAATATCGTGAAATTAGAATTTTAATCTTATGAGTTCTGAATTTTATAGTAATGACTAATAATTGGGTTTTAAACTTAATAGTTGTACCTATTTAATAAACTTTTTAATAAAAATACATTATTTAAACAAAAATTACTGAATTCGATCGAACCCGTAACCTGACTTCTAACTCCGCCCGTGGATATGATTAATTGGTTGAACCATTAACATCCCTACTTACATATTATATTGCTATATGTCTAAAATTGATTGTCGTATCTATCTATCTCAAGCGATTAACGAAAAAAAGGAAAAGGTTGAGGACTTAAACTTTTTTAATATAAACGACAAATATTTGTGACTAATTTAATTAGTGATTAGTTTCCATTACTTGAATGATTAGAAATGATCCTTTGATTTATACACGACAACTTGAGGTTCATTATCATGTGTCATCTAATTGAATGATTTGATATGGATAAATACCAATCTTAATTATTTTGCACTATCTTAATCTAAGGATATTCTTAGTCTAAAAGTTGTGGGCTTATACATTGTATATAGATTTTCTATATTATTAGGTTAATTGTTTATTTGCTTACGATTTTAAGAAGACGGTTTGTTTTTTAATATTTGAATGTGCATGATTTATTTATTTTTAAACATAATAAATATATAATTTGTAAATAAAAAAGTAATTAAATATCTCAAAAATTTAAATTTAATAAAATATAAAATTGTTATTGGATTAAAACAAGTAAAACATTTACATTCGCAAATGATGGTTGAGATGATTTGTAGTGGTGGCTATGGTGATGGAATTGATGCTAGTGGCTATTAATGGTGATAGTGATAGGCTAATAGTTATGATGGTTGAGGTGATTGGTGTCATAGTAACTAGCACAATGGTGACGGTTGATAAAGTTGTTGCATGTTGGTGATTGTGGAATTGGTTGTTAGTAGTTGACGATGTTGGTGGTAGTAGTGGATTGATGATGATTAGTTGGCCGTGTTGATATTGATGATAATTGACAGTTGAGCTAGTTGTGAATTGTGATGGTAGAAGCGATTAATAGTAGAAATTATTCGCAATAATAATAATGATGGGTACGTAATGGATCTCCATATTAACCCTTTAGGAAACTATGGTGAGAGGCCGTTGAAGATTCATTTCAAAGAAGTCATTCAGGAACAAATGAACCGTTTTATACTTTAGGAATAAACAAAAAGAAATATTGATCATTTCTTTTTTAATCTTAGTAAAAATAGGAGTTAAGTGCCTCAAATTCAAAGAGTCATTCTTACTATCGATTTTTTAAAAAAATAAAAAATAAAAAATTATATATATATATATATATAAAAATTGTGTTTATTTATACTTTATGAACATAATTAAGGATGATGAATCAACTAATTGCTAGTATGATATTATATTCCCACCGTACAAAACGATAAAAAAAAAAACTACTTAATATATATGGCAGAGACAAAAGTCATATCATAAGATCTATTAATGCATGTTTTATTCTTTTTTATAATTATTATACACACATAAAAGAAGGGAATAAAATAAACAAATGTATCTTTTGAAAGTCCAATCAAATCAAAAGGTAGAAATTGATGGTCAGAGAAAACAGTAGTACCTATATATATGCTTGTCTCTTGGTGTACAAAGGGAAACCCCAAATTCCTATGAGACAGAAAGCATATATTTTCCGATATTTAAATTATCACTTTGAAATAGAATCTTCAATTGACATTATTTCTTTAACCCTTTATCAAAAAGGAAATTTATATATATTAAAAATAATTAAGTAAATAAAATATATCCTCTTTAAGTTAATAACTTTAATTTTTAGATAAAATAATTATATATTTTAATATAATATTAGAGTAAACAGAGATCTTGAGTTTGAGCACTCTCATTACAAACAAAAAAACTTTTACATTGATATATATATATATTCTTCAATTGATTATTAACTTTTTTTAATCTAAAAATAGGTTAATTAAAAAGTTAAAATAGAACAAGATTGAGATGGAATGTCAAAATAAAAATTTAAGACAATAGAGAGATAGTCTATATATGCAGGTGTTTAGCTAAACATCAACCGTTTCAAAAAAGCATATACTAATTTTTTTGCATATATATTAATTTTTGAATATTTTTGATAATATTTCTGACTTCGTCATTGTATGTATTTATTTAGGCCTGTTTCTAAGATAGGATGAGGAATAGGGTTAGGTTATGGGTAACTAGATATGGGGGTATCTAGAAGGAAAGAAACTAGTCATAGGGATAATTGTCTTTTAATGTGTTGGAATTAGTCTCTTGGGCATATATGAGAAGCACACACAACTATGGATTCTTGGTGAATTAAGAGCAATTTGATAATAGCAAACTTACAAACTTATGGAAAAAAATTCACATTTTTCACTCACTCCCTCAACGTCTCTTTTATGTTGTTTGTTTTTGTAAGATATTTGCTCTAAGCTAACAAGTCAATCATATATGGTTTTTAAAAATAATATCATGTCTAAACTACTATCATAGTCATTAAATTTTATAATTAATTAATTAAAATGGTTGAAGTCATGTCATTGCCGTTTTTAATATGCATGCCAACATAAGTTAATCATATGGTTTAAAACTATGTCTAAACTAATAATCATAAAATATATATATATATATATATATATATATATATATATATATATATATATTATAATTTAAAACCGTTGAAGTCATGTCATTGTCGTTTATTATAATATAATTTTATAATAATAAAATACATGCATGCCAACATACACTAAAATTATATATGTATATTTGTTATTGTTACTACTTGTGAAGATGAGGAACATAAAACGAAGAAATTATTAGTTTAATTCACTTTTTAGATCCAGCAGTCATTCATATTCATATGACGACCATTAATAGATAATTTAGCGGTAATAATAGAATTATTGCTATATTATATTTTGTGACAATAATATAATCATGAATATTTATAATCAATATTCTATATAACGCCGCTAGATTTTGTATTAGTGGACATATTCTAAATGAGCTTAATTGTAGCAATATCGACCCATCAAGCCAGTGTAGTGTATTTCGAATAGTTTAGGTCATGTTTTTCAAGTGTGGTTAAAGGCTTAATATATAGCTTTATAGTGCTCTTTTCGTTTATTTTTACTTCTTTTAGTATTGATATGATATATTCTTCTTAAAGAGCGATAAATAGTATTAATGATAATTTTATTATATCATTTTTTAATTAATATAGTAATTTGAGAAATGATTAAACTTAATTATATTGATAAATTAAAAACTAAATAATAAATTATTTTTTAATTTTTTAAGCTGAACAAGTAAAATAGAGATTGATTTTCAATATATATAGTGAATAAGTAAAAGTTAACAGACGGAGTATTTATTTTCCTTTTCAACTTCCCTGGATCTTCTTGCTCTTCTCGATCATATTTTGTGAATGCTTGCAAATAATAAATGAGAGAAGTATTAAAAACATTCCTAAATTCGACGCGAATTATTAGTTTGATCCTCGAGTTATTGACAACCATAAAAACACTCTTTTACTTGACTAACTCAACTTTGCAATATGAGTAAAATACACCCCTAAATTCTTGTCAAGTTTAGGAGTATTTTTAACACTTCTCTCAGCTTTTTATTAAGAGATTCATGCTTCTACAAGAGTTTGAGACCTCTTGCTATGTCATGTGGCAGATCGGGATGTATCTAAGTTTAGTTAGTCAAGTAGAGGGGTGTCAATAGTTTAGGGACGAAACTAATAATTTGAGCCAAGTTCGGAAGTATTTTCCGTACTTCTCTCGATAATAAATAAACAATCAAATAAGGGGGAGGGAGAGGTTATTAATGAAGGGGATTTCCACCCGATTATCAATATTTGCATTGAAGTCTCACTAATTTATATCTACCCTTCATAGAGGCATTTAGGGAAGCAAATAAAGAATTTTCTTTTCATGCGTGATGCTTATATGATATCAAATAATTAATTGTCTTCATTTTAAAGTTGATCAATTAGTAATAGATGATTAATGTATATAACCTTAATATATAGATACCTCTTTTTAAACTTCTTAATAAATTTCATTTCGAAACATGAATTAAGGCTTAATTATTTCAATTAATTAATATTTGAACATCTAACAAAGTGTTTCTATCAAATATTTTCAGTTCAAATTTTGAAGAAAAAAATTTGCACATGTTATCAAGTGTTTATTAGATAGTTAATTAATTTAATCATATAAACATGTTATCTCCTTTAATTTAAGTATACGCATCAACCTATTTGAAATAAGCTTGGGCTTTTTACTGCCTGTGATCGAGGCAAATGTCTACAATTAAAAGAGATAACATATTTTTAAATAGTTAACTTAAATATATCTAATATGAACACTTTATTATGTGTGATAATCAGTGATGTCATGAAGTTGAAAAAAGAGGGGAGAAATATTATTTGACAGTGTAAAATAAGCTGCAAATAGAAAAAGCCAAAGAGAAACAAACAAAGCACTAACATTTAGTCAACATAAACATTAATAGTAAAGTTTGTGTGAGCTGCCAAAAAGTACATTAATAGTGACTAAAGCTTGGAGAGAAAATGAACAAACAAGAAAGCTAAACAGAAAAACACTTTGGAAGAGAAACTAATTAATTTAATCAATGCCACAAAGTGACATCCAAAAATTTAACTGCTCTTTTAGCTCAATGCAAAACATTGTGGAATCTCATGCCTCATTCAAAAAAAAATTGACCATGAAATATTTTCTCCATCTGTCTCAAATTAATTGTCATGTTTCACTTCAGGAAGGTAAATTATGTTAGCTTTGACCAACATTTTAAAGTATCTTTTTTTATCGTATTGACATGATTACGAAAAAAATAAGATTGAGACATCTATGAATTTCATTCAATTTCGTTTACTTGATCGAACAACCCCAAATCCAATTATTTCAACTACATTAAATGATCTTTCAAATTGATCAAGACTCTCTAGTTCATGGCCGCTTCTTTATGGTACCTGTTGTTGCTTCACTAGTAGGTCCACGCTTCGACTTTCAGAAAATTTGTAACTTGTAATATTTTTATATGATTTTTAAATGTATAAATTTTAATTTCATGATATTATACTGATTTAATTCAATTTAACTTTAGAAATTAGTCAAATTAACTCTTGAAAAAACAAAATGACAACTAATTTGAGACTGAAGAAGTACAATAAAAAAATCTCTACGCCAACCTTGTTTGTCGCAACCTTTTATTGCTTTTTATTAAAAAATATATAATTGATTGTTATACATCTATAATAATATTACAAAACATGACAACTAATTTGAGACTAAGGAAGTAATGTACAATCATCGGAAACAACTTATCTATCTTATCTATGAGATAGAGATAAGGTCTGCGTACTACCCTCCCAAATCCCACTATATGAGACTAGTAATACTAGGTATGTTGAAGTAATGTACAATAAAAAATCTCTCTACAACAACATCGTTAATTTATCATTATCTTTTATTGCCTTTTTATAATAATTGATTGTTAATTCTACTCCTAGAACAATACAGTATTTGATAGTTATATCTTATTGGACCTTATAGACACACACACAAAAAAATTCACATTTTCAATGTGTTTATATAATCAAAGATAATAAAATTATTTAATTTTAAATTCTTAAACGATATAGATAATAATTTTCACAAAAAAGTCCTAATACATACATTTTTCTACCTGTTTTTTTTTTCAAAAAAATAAAAAATAAAATTGGGTGGTGGTGATGGGGGGGGCGGGGGGTACATTAGGGTTTGATAACTAAGTTGTTACACACATGTAGTCAATATATACTATTTGATGGATCCTACCAATATCTTGAAATGGCTCTTTCATAATGTTCTTTTTCCTGTTAGCTTTTACCATCTTTTTTCAATGTGTTATGTTTGTGAACTTGTAGGAAATCTTAAACCTAGAGAAACTCCAATGATATAATTTTGTCACACTACTATACATACATAATAATCTCAACAATATTTCAAGATTCTTTCTGACAACTTGATGGATTTTTTGTACCAATAAGATTGTTGTGAAGTCATAATAAAGACCTACTATTTTTATTTTCTTGAAAAAACTACTAGTTGTTGGCATTTGTTGTTGTGGTCACAAAACAAAGCTACTTACGAATTTCTACCTTGTTTGGTCAAGTTTCTGAATTTTGCTTATTCAAAAAATTAATTTTATCACAAGTGTTTTTCAAAAAATTACTCTTAGAGAGTAGCAGTTTATGTTCAGTTAGTTATCAATTAAAAAGACACTAACCAAATTACACTATTAAATAGTGTAGGGGTAAAAGGTCCTCCATAAAGTGTGGTATCGTGACAACAATTTCGGCCAACGTTGCAGTATTTTTCAGACCCTTTTCCCTTTTTTAAATTGCTATATTTTAAAAATTATTGTTATGTTGAGTAATAATTACTTAAAAGTATCTCTACAAAAATAGTATTCATATGATCACTTAACTAACATTTTTCTCAAACACAAAGTTACTCAACTTTTAATTTTAACTAAGTCACTCAACTATGAATTATTTTCTCAGAAAGTCACTCAACTAGGAATTTTAACTCAAAAGTAGGAGTGGGTATTTGGTATTCGATTTGGGATTTCTAAATTGGGTGATTTTAATTTGTAAGTAAATCACTCATAATTGAGTGACTTTATAAGTAAAACACTTATAATTGAGTGACTTATGAGTTAAAATTCTAAGTTGAGTGACTTCTTAGAAAAGAATCCATAGTTACACTTTTGAGTCAAAATTTAAAGTTAAGTGACTTTCTGGGAGAAAAATACATAGTTAAGTGATCACCTGAGATATTATCTCCAAACTTTAGTTTAAACTAAAATTGTAATATTCAAATGTTTTCTATTACTTCTCAAAATTAAGTGATCAATTAAATTAAGACAAATAAAATGAAGAAAATATATATATATTATAATATGTGTCGAAAATAGTGAATTCAGATAAATTAGGCCTCCCACTCGTGGAGATATATAATGTCTAGTTTGTTGTTTATGTTGTTGGTATATATATAGAGATCAATCTCCAAATGACAGGCTTTTTAGGATCCATTATTTGTGTGAAAAAAGTCAGATGTGAACGTTACAGTACTGTTGTGTGATGTTAATGTTTTACCTCGTAAGCAAATTCATGAATATCAATTTTGCATAACTCAGTAACTTTAGCATAAATTTTAAGTTTGTGTTTTGAAAAATTCACTTAAATCTATGTATAAATAACTTATCAAAAATTCAATAACTTCTTCATAAAAAAAATATTTAGAATTCATACACTCAAAAATTTAACTTCATGGTTAATTGTGAAAACTCCCGTCCCCTCTTATATTGTTGACATTTTAATTTTAAAAACCCTTCGAAGAGTGTTTTTATGGAGCAAATACTATTAGTGTCTTAAATCTTATTAATCAACTCAAGAGAAAGAAAAAATACTTACCACCAACTAACCTTTAGATAAGAGAGTTAGAGCATGCTACCAAATTTTGACAAGTCGCTAGTTTGTTCATTTGTCAAATCTTCTTTAGTATCATTCGAACTTTTTCTTGTCTAAATGTTGAATTAAAGATAATTTTATTTATTTTAAAAAGAAATTCAAATAAAATATGAACATTGTTTTACTCGAGAATTTGAGCAAAGTTGTGTTAAGAGTCCCATATCAAATATGAATGGGTAATTGGTCTCTATTTATGGACTTGGACAATACATTACTTTCTTTGTTTCATTTTACTTGACTCCTATCTCAAAAATAGATGTTTTGTTTTTCTTGTCCATTTTAGTAAATCAAGAAGATTCTCTCGTACTACTTAGTATTAAATAACAACATAAAATTTTTATAGTCAAATTTAAAATTTAAAATTTATTAAATGGAGTTAGTTTTTTTAAAAAGAACTCTAATTAATTAATTTTTTTTTTTTTTAACGAGTGTATCATATCAAAAAGAGTCCGATAATATGAAACAGTTGGTTAGAGTACTATTTTAATTGGCTAAATTATTATTCGTTCTTAAAGAAGTGGTCTACATCGACTTTGGATAATGAAGAATATCACTTATTTGTCAGTCTTATTTTAATTAGTATATAAGAGTTTTGACTTTACGGTACACAATTTTATATATATCATTAGATTAAATTGACAACAGAAAAAGTGATCAAAATGTATTTCAAAATGTGATCAGTTTGGTCCTGAGTCATATAATTATAGATATAGCTATTTTTGTTGTCAAAATAAACGGAGATCCTCGACGTAGACGGTGCATACAAGTGAGCTAGGAGTGGCGGCACACAGACGGATTGAATTGGATATAAGTTGGTCAAAAATGAATTAGACGAAAATAGATACTTAAAATATTTGACTTGACTCATATTTAATATGAATAAAAATGAATAATATGGGTATTCATATTATTCATTATTTTTTATTATGTAGAGAAATACGTATTTCCATTATAAGAGTTTTTTCTTATTCGTTTTATCCTCTTATAGGGTGTGTTTGGTACGAAGGAAAGTAGTAAATATTTTTTTGAAAAATGAGTTGTGTTGAATCAAGGTTAAACCAATTTGATCATATTTTGCAATAGAGTATGAACATATACAAGAAATATTCAAAGAAGCATGCAACACATTATCATAATATGATTTTAGTGACCTAAAATTCCTCATCTATTAAGATCACAATTGACAATTAAATCATTAATATTGTCTTGCATATCCAGGAAAAAGGTGTATGTATTAAGCTGCTGAGAAATGGTATTCAAAAGACGTACAATACTACTAAAACATAACACACCTACGGTAGCAAAATTTTAGCCAAATTGGCAGAAATATACAAATATTGTAGAACTAACAATCCCAAACGAAAAAACGATAAACAGCACAGCACAGTAAACGATTTCAGATCACGGGCAATTGTTGCTTTTGCTTATTTCCCTGACTTCTTTCCTTCTTCAATCTTTCTCTTCCTCTCTTTCAAACGATCAACACTAGCTTGTTTACGCTCTTTGCCAATCTGCAAGATAGTTAGTTGTATACATGAATAATCAGTCAAGACAAAGAAAACTTCATAAGGTACAAAGTGAAAACATGCATGGGCAGTAAGATATGTCACCCATCAGCCTCGTGAGAAACAAAGATGACGAATAAAAATGCTGCAAGTTATAAGGGGAGTTAGCAAGGGTGTTTGCTTCTATAACAAGTGATTCTGAAATAAGTAGTTGGGAACACACTGCAATAAGTTCCTATATGTGGCGAGATAACAAGTTCCATGATGACGCAAGGTAACATTGCGTAGTTTTAGTACCTGCTAGAATACAGAAAAATATCATTGTGTGGAACTATGAGAGCATCAAAAACATTACCTCCATAGCTTTTAGTAGCTTCTGCTTTTTACGTGGCATGACAATCTTGGACATGCTGTCAGCATCCTTGGAAATTTGACTTAAATCTGGAAGAGAATCTTCTCCAGCATCAATGTGCTCAGAAACACTCTCCTTATTCCCATCTGAAGCAGTAGAAATTTGGGTACTTCGAAGTTCTTTTTTCAATTCATCATGATACTGCTTCTGAAGAACAGACATCTGCACCATCCAAATTATGTTAGGCTGGAATAAATGTGTAGCATTAAAGTACAAATGAAGAATCAGATGAAAAGCTATTAGATATTAGTATCTAGTATTAAAACATTGCAAGGCAAGTCAAAAATGCCACTGCTCTTCTAGGAGAGACATCATAAATATTAGCCAGGATTTCAAGCAAATGCTTCCTTTTAAGGTTAAATCAAACCATGTATCTTCTTCTCGAATCTCTCATCTAAACCGTACCTTCCGCTTTTTCGTGGCAGCTTCAATAGCTTCAGCACGGTCGATGACGCCTTCCACAAGTAAATTTTGAGGGTCGTCCAAATCCTCTTTGCCCACCCCTGGCATTGGAAGCACTTCATTTCTTGCGGCTGCCTGTAGACGCTTGATGGTCTCTGCATATTCAGGAACATAGCCTTCGGCATCATTATCAACAAAAGGTGATAAGTGTGGCGGAGGAATCCTGAAGACAATATTAAGCATTCATTAGTGTTTAGTTGACTTTTATTGTTAGCAAACAAATAATAGAAAACTAAGAAAGACACATTATCTTATTTGGAGCATACCTTCCCACGATATATTCCTCAACTGGTAAAAGGATTCGTGCATTAACACAATCATAAATCCACTGTGGCTGGACATATTCTCGGGAAAGGAATTTGTGGCCCTGTGTTGGCCGGTCAACAATCTGCACAAGCATATGATGATATGAACCCAATGCCAGAACCAAATATTTCACAAGGAATGTAAAACTAAAAGAATGTTTCTATATATGTGTAAGAACACTTGCCCTAAGCACAAGACTTCCATTATTAACGCTAGACATTACGCAATTGGATGCCTTCCCCTGACATTAAGATTGTGGATCCTAACCACACCTTTGATCAGGAACATCCTAAAACACTAACCTCTTTTCATTTTATTCAATCTGTGATCAATAATAAAATGCTTTATAACCAGCTTTTTCTACCTAATATGGTTAATAATACCTATCGCTTTTGTTTTAATAAACACTGCAGAATATATAAGAGAAGCAGCACAATTAAGCTTGACACGTGCTAGGATAAATTTTTATCACAAACCAAAAGACAGCAAGAAGGTGAAATAGAAATTCCATTTGCAATTACAATCTCATAATCATAAATGACCACAAATGTTTATCAGTCTATCACTTTAGTCAATGAATCAATCAACTACATCTCGAACAAACAACTATTTCTTACAAGCTGCATAGACTCCCAGATAAACCGGCACATGGTTAAATGAGTATACACTAGGTATATTAGGCTTAATCCTAAGCCGAGGAGGTTAAAATATAATTGTACACTTCTTCAATGTCAAATCGAATGGCACACACTCCATTTAGCACTGCTAAATTAAATGTCAACTATACATACATAATGTATGCTGACAACTATTTTCCACTTAATAAGTGAATGGGAGAGGGAAGTGACACCAGGCAAGCTTATAAGGCCAACCACTACATAAGCTGCAGCAGATTGTGGTCCTATTCCTAATGAGTCAAATGCTTCCATAGATTATGCTGACAACTATTTTCCAATTAATTAATGAAGGGGAGAGGGAAGAGCAGCTTAGTGAGCTTATAAGGCCAACCACTACATAAGCTGCAGTAGGTCGTGATCCTAATGAGTCGACTGATTCCTCTACCTCATTGCTGCCCCTTCTCTTTCTTTCACCGTTCTCACCTAGGCACTGGAGGCATATTCACTCTCTAAGAGGATAGAAGCACCTCATATAGATACAATACACACACACAACATCATCATCTCAGTTTCAGACCTATTGGCATGATGACCATAAAGTGCAACGTCCAAATTTTTAAGTCAATGCTTTCCTCTTACAAAGTGTTTCCAAGTTAAAGCCACAACACCCACGCTAGAGGTGCAACACCAAATCATTGTTACTATCAAATGGTAACAACTCTTTTTACAAGTAAATTCTACAATGTGAGGAAGAGAAGGCAGAAACCAGAAAGACGTGAAGTTATTTTTCTACATGTGAAAACATTAAAGGAGGGTTTAGAAAAGTAGCAACAAGATGTATCACATACACAGTTTCACAAGAAACATGCTAAATCCAGATTTCAAGAACTGTTTTCAGGGTTGATTTATGTTTACAAAATTTCAATTTCGCAAAACCTTACCTGATGAATGTTACCTTCACAAAAATAAAAAATAAAAAAAATTACCTGATGAGTGATATTTTGGTCAGTCTCTTTAAATGGTGCCCCTTCACCATCCCAAGAAACGTTACCACCAAAAGCAGGGATAACAAACAACAGTGACTCTCTGGGAACCTGAGCATGAGAGACAAAAGCAACATGATAAATCAGAAAAGGAACAAAAGATGAAAAGGATGCACGGCGGCACCACGGTCACAAGAATATTAGTTTAGTAGGCAAAAAGGGGATGCATAGGAGATACAAATTCAGAAGGTCACTCTTCCACAAAGTGAAATGTCAAAACTTCAAATAATAAATTAAATGAATATGAATGAGATAAATATGCTTAACAAGGAATTCAATCCAAAACAAGAAATGAAAAAAATCAACAATAATTGGCATAGCAACCAGATTAATTTGTCAAAACGACTACTACACAGTTCCCTCATGTTCTACTTCCGGCACAGCCAAGCACCTCCTCCATATCAACTATCGTAGGGCTACATTAGAAATGAAAATGCCATAGCCAATCCGAAGATGATTCACAAACAAACTAAGCATTTTGAATTTCCATGTTGATGCAATTAAATGATCATCTATTGGGAGTAAATGCAATTTTCTACTATGAATCTCATCCAGATAACATTTATATTTTGAACTTCCCTTACTAAAGTGCTCCCATGCTATCACAGAATGACAAACCACCACACTCCCTTTTTCCAGCTACAGTTTGAAATGAACGAAGATAGCAGAAAAAGATGGACACAAAGGAAAAAAAAAATTCTTATCAATATAAAATTCTTTATATATATTTTATCAAAATGAAAATATAAGTTTCTTCATATTACAAAAACCACCATTTTAATTATATTATTTTCACTTTAAAAGAAACACCGCCCACCTCACGACTCAAGAAGAACTTGACATCCTTGAAAAGTGTTTTGCATTCCCTGGTTTCGGAATCATCTTCATCAGTTTCCGCAGCATTTTGAACAAGGTGCATTAATGCACCTGGCTCATTGGAAGGAAGCTGTTGTTGCAGTTGAGCAAGTCTAAGTTCAGATTCGTCATAGTTTGGCCCCTTTCCTTGGTCCTTACTCACATCAGATTCAGAGAAGCTAGTAGTTGTTGACTCTGTCATGGAGGCTCTGTTATCGAAGTACCTAGATAATGCATAAAGATCTGTAGAAAATGTGAGAATTTTGTTAACAGCTGATAAAAAATGAAGTAAAAAGGAAAAGATGAAATCTTACCGGCAGCTAAAGCTTCAAGCCGAGGATCAAGAATGGGAGGATACTTCACATTAATTGAATGGTAAAGCTTGAAATTAACAAAAGCTTGGAGTGTCTGCATTCGAAAAATTTAACATGTTAAACTCAACAATTATAAGATAATAACATATTGGAGAAATCAACTCATAGAAGCAAGAAAATACTCTCCCTCTCTCTCTCTCTCTCTCTTTTAAATTCAATGAGTAGCATACAACTCCTTTCTTGAAAAGGTAAATACACAGATGCATCTAACTCCACCAATGTAAATCTATGAAAGACTGAGATAGAAGCAAGCAAAATGCTCTCCCTAATCAAATTCAAGGGAGAGGCATACAACTTTGCCAAATACTAGTTCACTTCCAACTAACTAGTATTTGCACACAATTGCAAGAGAATGAGCAAGAGAGCATATTTTTTCTATTTCACTCTCAATATACTGGCCAAGTTTGCATTTGTACAGGTATGCAGTTAAAAAGATGGCTCACCAATACAAATTATATTCTGCTCAACTCTCCAGCAAAAATTGCAGACTCAAGGAAATGATCAAGACTTCAACTATAGAGGCTCTTAAGCAGAATTACTCTTACAAGCAACAAATACCACAAATACAAATTCAAAATAATGATATATACAAATGTTACTGGCCTCATAAAATTCCAAGAAAGTCAGCATGATGTTGTAATCAACGTCATCAGGAAGCACTTGTTGCAATGCATGTGGAGTCAACCAAGTGATTTTCTGCCCATCTATTTCTGCCTGCAGAGAGCAACTAGTAAATCAAGCTAAGAAAAAAATATCACCATGTTCGTGGGAACTAAACAAATTACGAAGTCATAATACCTGGTAATATATTCCTTTCACTGATATAAATGTTTTCCTTAGTTTATGAGTGCGAGCAATGTAGGCTTGCCATTCATGACCCAACCTAATCCATCATAAGAGTACGGTTGATAAGTATGTATATAGGTAAAAGCAAATAACACTACCAACTAGACCTGAAAAAAAATGCTTCACCTTCGGCAGTTATGGACACGGTTGACCGGTATCTTTTCTCTCTCTACAGCAGGTAATGCAGCAAACAAGTGTACCATACTAAGGCAGTCATCCAAATCTCTAAGTGCATCAATGAATTTAGGGTACCTAGAACAATCATGATAAACAATAGTAGTTAAGTACCAGACATGCTTCTGGCTCACTTGTAAAACAATGATGTCTACGATCGAATAAACTAACCTCTCTCGAATAAGCATGTCAAGGGTATAACTGGGCTTGCGAGTTAGCAGGCGTTCAGCAAGATCCCGGTTCTTCTTTGAGACTGCTTTCTTAATCTTCTTCTCATATGCTCGCATTTCTCTGAACTTCTCAAGTAAGGGCTCATGTTTAAGGAACAAAATATCTTTGGTGTGATAGTAGGTATGGTGGTTTCCCTTAACCTTCTTCTTTGGTTCACGGGGGAAAATACCTTTCAAGATGCATAGCTTCCTGTATCCACATATAACAATAAAAGGTCGTAAATAATCTTTCCCTAAAGAAAGCCATAGTAGAGCCAACTGCTTAAAACAGACACATATAAACCGACTCCAACTAGTTCAGAATTGAGTCATCCCTAAATCCCTTCCATGCAAATTAAAGTCTGAAACTTTTTGACATTAACTGCATACTAATAAAGACACCAACAAAGCTTATACCTCAATAATAAAAACACAAGAAGTGCCAAAGCCAGATATTCATACAACTAATTCAAAGTAGCAATTTTTGAACCCCTTTGCCACTTCACTATATTTTTTTCTTATGTCAAGGCGATTCAACAGCTTATATATAAACAAACCAAAAAATTCCCTTTTCCCTATTTGAACAGTACAATCTGAATCCCCTTTCTTCAACTTAGCTCCACCACTGAATTTATACAACCAATAGCTCAAAATCAGCAGATACACCATAAAATCTAAGACCTAACCACAAGAACTTACTCTTCTCAACAAAAAGGATAAATAGAGAGAAAAGGGGAGAGACCAAAAAACAGCTTATATGTAAACAAACCAAAAAACAGCTTATATGTAAACAAACCAAAAAAATCCTTTTTTTCCTATTTGAACAGTATAATATGAATCCCCCTTTCATCAACCTAGCTCCACCACAGAATTTATACAACCAATAGATCAAAATCAGCAGATACGCCATAAAATCTAAGACCTAACCACAAGAACTTGTTCTTCTCAACAAAAAGGATAAATATAGAGAAAAGGGGAGAGACCAAAAAACAGTTTACACAAAAACAAACCAAAAACAATCCTTTTTTTTCCTATTTGAACAGTATAATTTTAACCCCCTTTCTTCAACCTAGCTCCGCCACTGAATTTATACAACCAATAGCTCAAACTCAGTAGATACACTATAAAAATCATATCTTTCAAATACAAGAACATTCTAAGACCAAATCACAAGAACTTATTCAGTAAACAGAGAGAAAAAGGGAATACCTGAACAGTGATAAACTGACTTGAAGATATTTCACAGCTTGTGACCTTGTAATATATCTTGCAGCATTTCCTTCTTTTTTCTTCCCCTGTAAAACAACATACAAAAATTATATCCAAATTGAAAGAAAAAAAAGGCGAAACTTAACTAATTAAGCAAAAGGTAGAAACTCACAGCAGGCCGATAATGCTTCGGCATGGCTACTGACTATGGAGTCGAACAGGCTGGGGAGTGTGGCGGCAAAGGGATTTTTTAGGGCTGCTGAAGAATTGGGGTTTTAATAGGAGTTTGGAGATTTTTTACCCAATATGTCCCTTTTTTAAGAGATATTAACATTAATAACATAACTTTTCATTTATTTTTAAAAAAAAGGGGTCAAACTATCGTAAATGGTATGTAGATATCCTCCGTCATACTTTGGGATATTGGTGCTTCTGCCGTCAAAAAACTAGAGCATATATACCCTCCGCTCTAAAGGAAGACTAAATAGGGACACGTGGTGCAATCTAATTCATTGGGTCGGCGGATAAAATTATGACACGTGTATATCTGTTAGGTATAAAGGATATTTATGCTCTAGTTTTTGGACGGCAGGGGCACCAATATCCCAAAAGTATGACGGAGGGTGTCTACATACCATTTACAATAGTTTGAGGGTATATTTATCCTTTTTCCTAAAAAAAAATGACAGGTTACGATTGAATTAGTTACTTTAGTACTACTATTTCTTAGTGAATATTTAATTCATTGTATAAAATAACATATCTTACATAATTTCTAAGAATAAGTTATTTGTTTACGATAAAATATTCTCTATAGATGTAAAATATGTGAAAGTGACTATAAAAAGGATTTGAGGGATATTTTTGTTATTTTAACTATTTCATCTCGGAATAAGTTATCTCATAATTGTTGTTCCACCTAGAGGAAAGGATAACTCATCAAGTACTCTCTCTGTACCTAATTACTTGTCCACTTTTGAATTGACACACTTATTAAGAAAACAATAATTGACATAATGAGTTTATCATTTTACCCCTAATAATTATGAAGTGCGTGAATTATAAATTTAAGATTTTCAAGAGTTCTACCTTTTCCAAAATAATTAATTAAGGGTATAATAGGTCAAAAAAATTATTTTTTCTTGATTTATTATTGTCACAATTGATAAGTAATTAGGAACAACTAAAAAAGGAAAAATGGACAAGTAATTAAGGCCAGAGGAGTACCAATCTTGGGTTAAACAGTCTCAAACAATCAAAAACAAGAGATGAAGAGATATAAACAATTTATCTTTCTACTTCCTCAAAAGGTGATTAAACTGATTGAGGCAGCTTGCAGACCCTATTTATGGACAGGTGAAGCTAGAATCTCTAGAAGGGCTATGGTAACTTGGGAGAAGATTTGTTTACCAAAAGGAGTTGGAGGTCTGAACTTCATCAACTTAAAAGTATGGAATCACGCCGTTGTATGTACGTTAATGTGGGCTCTGAGTAAGAGCAAGGAGAAAATGTGGATTTCCTAGATTCATGATTACTACATAAAACATCAAAATTGGCTCACAATGGAGGTTCCCAAACAGGCTTAGATCTTCAATATGAGAAAATACTAGACCTGCTTACAAATCATAATCAATTGATTAGAAGTGATAAGTTTATGATAAAAAACGCATATAAGATCCAAAGAGGACCAGTTACAAATTTTCCATGGAGAGGTTTGGTCTGCTATAATGCAGCAAGCCCTAAACAAACCTTCATCTGACACTTTTATAAAGCCTTAGAATCAAAGATGTGAGCACGATGAATCACTGCACAACCTCTTCTTCGATTGTGAATACTCTCACCACATCTAGCAGGGTACATTGAGATGATTGGAATGACAAAGACATATACTTCCTTAAGACCAAGAATGGACTTGGGCACATAACAACAACAAAATCAGCTCAACACATAAGGTTCTTCTAAAAGCTTGTTTTACAGGAGTGGTTTATGAGATTTGGTGTGAGAGAAATGACAGGATATTCCAGCAAGTTACCACAACAAAAGAGTCATTGCTTTATACTATAAAGAAAAACATGTATATGAGTTAGGGGCAATATGAATCTTTATGAAACTATATGTTCATTATACGATTTATGTGTTTAAAGTTTCTTAGGTTACTATAAGGATATTATGAGGAGCAACCAGGGTAATGGTTAGCTCGGTTTTGAATATTTTAGTTGGTGATTAATAAAATAATATGTTAATTGCTCTTTTTTTTTTATCTCAAATATCTTTCTTTATCCATCATACCAAATGGGTCCTTAGTATTATTACTTTTGTTCCATTTCCCTCTCATCCCATAAATTAAACCCTTACATTAGGGGTATTCGTGATTTAATTAAAAATTAACCAAATTACTTAAATAAATTAATATTTCTACATAATTATCGTTGAATATAACCCCCCCAAAAAAACACAAAAATGATCCCTTACATTTAAGTTATTGTTTAAAATAGTTTCTTAAATATATACTTTGCAGTTTCCTTTTTAGATTTTTAAGTTGGTCAGAAATTAAAACTTTTAGTTTTTTTTTTTAATCCTTCTTTAGGATCCTTCATTCTTTTTATTCTCTCTTAGTGACTCAAACTCATAACTTTAGAGCTGGAGATAGAGGGTGCTTAACATATGAGCAATTCCTTATGTTAATATTTTTAGTCTCTGTCAAAACTTTAACATTTTTTATTCGTTAGGTTTGACGAAAACATTGGACAAAAAAATTAATCATAAGCACTAGAAATGTTTCATCAAATTCTAAAATATGCAACACAAAAAATTGCATTAGACACTAAAAATATATTTAAAAGTATAAATTATACATCAAAAAAGTTGCACCAATCTCTAAAAATAAATTAAATTTTTTTCACGTTAATCTTTAATGATAAATATGACTATCACTTTTTATTATTTTTAAAAAATTAAATTTACTAGGCTTAATCGGTTGACAACATTTAAGTATTGTTCCATTGTGTTTACCTTGTAAACTAATGTTGTTCTTGTTTAAAAGCATATAAAATATAATTATATTAAGCGTAAATTAATATAAATAAGTATTAATGTATTATAGACTATTAACCAGAGTTGTAATATTTGTTGCTAGAAATTAATCAAGCGAGAAAAAGTAACATAGCAAATTTTTAAAAATTGAAATGATAATGATCTACATAAGGTAAAATCTTAAAATATGGACTTGTTTTGATTATAAGCTTAAACCATGTAATATAAAGTGTAAAAATCTCAAGAAAATAAATGACAAGATCAAGTGCATCACTTTAATAATAATGTTGGGTCAATGAGATTAATAAATTTATTCAAGCAAACTATAGTAATGCTACTTTGAGAGATTGGAAAGAATTCTTGAGATTGAGAGTTGGGATTTTACCAAAATATATAAGTAGTTGATATAATTAGGGGTGTGTATCGGTTGGTTCGGTTCAGTTTTAAGTATTATTGGTTCGGTTTATCGGTTTTCGGTTTTTGAATATGCTAAACCGATAAACAAACCAATAAGATATTTGTTATCAGTTTTAGGTCTTTAACGGTTCGGTTTTCGGTTTAACCAATAAGAAAATGATTTCAAAATAAATATATGACTTATCCAATAATTTGACGTGATACGCATACATCGAAATAATCATCACAAACGGGACAACAGGGACCAACATGCTGTATTTTGGTCATCGCAATAAAGTCTTGGTCAATTTTCGATCACCATAATATATAAAACGAGGTCCCCTTTATGCAATAAAGAGAATCAAATAAAACCAAATCATAGACTAGAGTCAAAACAGTAGCAAATGAGGCCATGCTTATGGTAAATCATATATAAAGAAAAGACTCAACTAAATGAAGTTCTTACTTTATTTTTTTATTTTTAAAAAAACACAATCTGAATTCCATTAATTGCACATATTTACAATTGTGCAAAAGCTAATATTAGTCAATTATAAACTAACTAAAGTAAATAAGTAATACTAAAAAGTAGAATCTAAAGGTTAAATAACTAAAAGTACAGAAGAGAGTTAACTGTTAAGTAGTGTTAATTATTGCGTAGGGTTTTTATATTTTTAGTATAATATACTACTAATTATATTAATATTTTTTGTTTTAAAACCAATAAAGAACCGATAACCCAATACTTTTTTAAAAAAAAAACATTAAATAACTGTTAACCCAATAACCCAATGACAATAAACCAATAACACTTTTATCGGTTCGATTTATCGGTCAGTTCGATTTTTGTACACCCCTAAATATAATATGCACATATATAAAAATATGTCACATATATAGTAGTATATATTAGGTATAATATGTATATATACATATAACACATTGTATGTCACATGTATATTGATTATACTAGATTTTGTTGAAATTTTTCATTTGGGTTGTTGTTCATCTTATGTGGACTAATTCAGTTCGATTAGGAGAGATATAATTAAGATGTTAAAAACTTGCAGAGTAACTACCTAACACTTTATAACTTCCATAGGGGTAGTCTAGTAGAGTGTATTGAAGAAAATAATGCATGTATTGACTTTGTGTATTATTAGTATCTTGTTTGGTACACTTTTTCAATTAATGTATAACTAATGTTTGTATTTGTAACACACTCTATTGTGTATTGAGGGGTGTATTGCTAATATCATTGATTTCTATGCATTAGTAATGCAATGAGTTCTAATGCATTAGCATAGTTAGAGATACAATTATCCTTCATAAACCTTCCACATCCTTTTCACTATATTTGTGGAGTATATTTTTTAAAACAAATGTTTTTTTTTGTTTTTTTTTTATGCAATGCATGATTATTTAGTACATCAAATCAAACACTGTATAAGAAAAGTTTTAACATAATTAATGCAAGCATACATAATTCAATCATTACTAATACGATATATTTTGCATTATTTTTATATACTCTACCAAATGAATACGAAAAGTGGAGGAATCAATTATTCCTAAGAAAACTTTTTTTCTCATCTTTAAAAACAGGGTATAATGCAGCTTGCTCCTTGGAATAGAGAATGCTTTAAGGGTCTTTGATGTGAGGGATAAAAAAAATAGTGATGGGATAAGAAATATTGATGGGATAAAATTGTTGTATGTTGTTTGGTTATCATGTTTGAGATAATTTATTCCACCATTTATATCATAGTAATGAAATAAGTTATCTCATATACATAATAGAATAAGTTATCCCAAAACAGCTAACCCAGGATAACTAATTCTGGAATAACTTGTTTCCAACCAAACCATCCTAACAATATCATAAATACTCAAGAATCAAGATATCTGCTCAAATTCGTACTTGTCCATAAACTTATCATAATTTGACTTCAATTTTTCTTTCTTTGGCAACACTCAACCAAAGAAGATTTTTCAGCAAAATAGTGAAAAGATTGAAACTTTAACAATATAATCATCTACATACAGTTTCTTCTCATCTTCAAACTTACCTCTGAAGAAAAAAAAATGGAAAAGCTTTCAAGTGAAACTGTGATTGACATACTTTCAAGATTACCCATCAAATCCCTTGTAAAGTGCAGGCGTGTTTGTAAATCTTGGCTCTATTTGACATATGAATTGCATCTGATTGATACCCATCTCTCAATTTCATCTAAAAATGAAATTTTTTATGGTCTCATCCCCAAAACCTCAATTCCCATTCACAGAACTTGTTGGCACAGTAAGTTATCTTTGTACAGAGTGATGGAACTGATGATTATAAGTGTGTTAACTTTAATTTCCCATTACCCCTTTTGAGTAATTATGAAATTTTGGGTTCTTGTAATGGATTACTATGTTTGTTTGATCCAATTGTTAAGTATTTGACTCATATACTAAATCCATGTAGTGGGGATTTTGTTTTCTTGCCTAACCCTATTAGGGATTTGGGGGATCCTGTGAATGTTGTTGTGGGGTTTGGGTTTTTACCTAAGAGGAATGTGTATAAGGTGGTGGAGATTGTGTATTATAGAAGGGAAATTGTTCGTGATGATAATGATGATTTGAGGTCTGGTGTTTGTGTATATACTATTGGGGATGATTCATGGAGATGTAACAGTTCATCTCCTTATTCACTTCGCGGTAGGGATTTGTCTGGGGCATGTGTGAATGAAGCTCTTCATTGGGTTAGTTCTGGCTATGATGGTCCTAAACTTGTTGATCAAATTGTTGGTTTTGATTTGGAAAATGAGGTGTTTGGAGTCATTCCTCATCCCGATTTTGATTCGGGAAGACTCAACTATACGTTGGGTGTTTTGCAAGGTTGTCTATCGGCTACTAGACGTAAGTGTCAAGATTATGTAGAGATTTGGGTAATGAAGGATTATGGTGTTAAGGAGTCGTGGACAAAGCGTTTGAAAATAGTTTGTAGTGAAGTTGGGCTTATCATTGGAGCTGTCCAGCCTCTTTTCTTTCAGAGAAATGGAGAGTTGATGCTGCAGCATGGTGGGACTTTGCTTTGTTACAATCCTCTGACCAAAACACTACGTGAACTTCGTATTTCTGGAATGCCACGGTCCTTCAAGGCGGTTGTTCATGTTGGCTCTCTTGTTTCACCCTAAAAGTTATTAAAACTCAAGAATACTGAATTTGCTTGATTTGGCATAAACATGATGGAGATCGGTTTCAAGCATTTGACCAGAGTAAAGTGGTTGTTCTCGTGTATAAGACGAATTTTATACACGTAGTAGCTAGCACTGTCCTGCCAAGCCATTACATGGAGCTTTCTTTAGAGGACTCAAATAACGATCAACGTACACCGGTAGGAAGAGGACCATGAGATAAAAACAGTATGGCCCTGTGGTTTGGGTTTGGGACTTCCATGTTGGAGGTCTCAAGTTCGAAACTCCTTGCCAGCGAAAGCAAGGGATTTGCCTTCTGGGTCGAGCTCTTCGCACCAGGCTTGCCTAGAGCGGGTTAGCTCTCCTATGTGATTTACGAGCTATTGCATAGGATCGGGGGTTTTACCCTGTGCGCACCCAAAAGGTAGCGGCTACGGGTTTCCTTTGTCATAAAAAAAAAAGTACTCATCAAAGTTTTTTTGTTTTTATGAGTTTCAAAGTACCATCGATCACTATGATCTCTTTCATTTCTAAGAATTTGCATTTGGTTTTTTTCTCCCACGCCTTCTATTGGTCAACAACCAACCAAAGTGCTCTATACTTCTTCAGTACTCATACAAGCTTGACGGAGTTAGACTATGTCGATTTTTTTGCTAATGATTTTATCAGCAAGGTAGTAACTGAAGTTTCTTTGATAAAAAAAAATCTAGCTATCTGCTAGCTCCCAAGGTTTTCTATATTTAAAATTTGATAAATTAAGTTATATACTAATTTCTAGTAGCACAACAAAAAACACTATGGAAAAGGGTCAAAATTACCCTCGAACTATTCGAATAACTTATATATATCTTATAATTATGTTTGGGATCAAAATTACTCTTGCCGTCTATGTTTTGGACCATAAATATCCTTAAAATGTTATCTTTGTCATTAGAGCTAACATGATAGTCCACCCAGGCAGTCCAACATGACAAAAATACCTTCCTCTCAATAATATTATTCTTCCTTGTTCATCCCTCGAGGTGGTAGTCCACCACACAACTACTATCTCAATACATAAGATGACATAACAGTCCACCTAGGCAGTTCAACATGACAATCACATATGGACAAAATGAGCATTAACATATAAAACGTTATCATATATATTGTTTTTACTAACACTTATACTGAGGGTGTATTTGATATGGAGGAAAATATTTTTCAATTTCCTCATGTTTGGTTGACTTAAAATGTTTGAAAAATATTTTTCAAATCAACTCATTTTCCTCAAATTTAAGGAAAATAACTTCCTTCCAAATTTAAGAAAAACATTTTCCAAAACTTTACTTCATCCTTTAATATTTTTTTCTTACTCTACCCTACCCATATCCCGTACCCGACCCTCCCCGTACCTCGTACACGACCCTCCTCAATCAAAAAAAATTAATTTTTTTAGAATTTCATATTTTTTAAATTTTCAAATATATTTTTATCCCTACCCCAACCCCCACCCCCCCTCCTCCATCAGAAAAAAATATAATAAATATTTTTTTAAAATATTTCAAATTTAACATTTTTTTACCCCACCCAACCCCTACCCCCACCCCCCAAAAAATGTTTTTGAAAAATATTTAAAATTTTATTTTATTTATTTTTTACGCCACTCCCCCCAAACAAGACCACCCTCTCCCCCGCCGCCCCATCAATTTTGTTTAAAAAAACAAATTATTTTTGGGAAGTATTTCAAATTGTCACTCCCTCCAAATTTAAAACAATTTCATTTTAAGAAAAAATGTTTTTAAAAAAAATATTTCAAATTTTAAAATAAATCATTTTTTCTGCCAACCCCAACCCCCAGCGACCCTGTCAATTTTTATTGTTTAAAAATAATTTTGAAAAAATTTTCCTAGGTCAAGTCCTGGGTCGAAAGTCAGGGTCAGGTTCAAGGGTCGGATTTTGGAACGGTCATCGAGTCTTGTCCTAGTTTGGGTGTCGGGGTCGGGTCCTAGATCAATTATCGGGGTTGATTTTAGGATCATTGACTATTTTCCTAAAGAATATTTTTTAGTCTCGAGCCAAAAATAAAAGATATTTTCTAAAAAATATTTTTTCGTTCACCAACCAAACATTAAAAAATATTTTTGAGAAAATATTTTCTACTCACTAACCAAACACAAGAAAATAAGTTAGAAATTCACTTGTTTTCCAAGAAAACATTTTCCTTCATACCAAACACACCCTAAGTGTCTTTACAGGTACCTAGAGTTACTTTTCAAGGAAGCTACTCAAATGGAGTTCGAATTATTTTTTTCATTATTGTGTATATTATTGATATTAGGCAATCCTTAGGTCGTTTTTTATATTATTGTTTTATTTTATTGTTTATATATATCACACGTTTATTACACTTATATATTGTTTTTATCTCCTCCTCAATGTGAAAAAAATGAATTCAGTTGGGACCGACAATTGTAGATTTCGAAGGATGCCTA
Organism: Solanum verrucosum; assembly: GCF_900185275.1. Taxonomy (NCBI): domain Eukaryota; kingdom Viridiplantae; phylum Streptophyta; class Magnoliopsida; order Solanales; family Solanaceae; genus Solanum; species Solanum verrucosum. The sequence goes on from NW_026020399.1 coordinate 1,606,381, forward strand.
ATACCTTCCCTTCAAAATAACTTGAACCCCATACCTATAATCTACTAGTTTCATAGACACTTTTTATTAATTAATTGATTGATTTCCTAGTTTTTCTAAAATTATGTCACGACCCAGGAGTACCCCTTAGACGTAACATGACGTACTCGACCCCGAAGGGGTCTAATACAAGCCCTTTGCATCATAACATAGGTAATAAAATTGAAAATATGGAACAATTTAAAACTTTTACAATCAAAGTCATATTTCATAAAAGCAACAAGCGAAAGTCTTACTAAAACCTTTCTCTCAAACCATCTATTTAAACTCACGATTAAAAGTCTTTGGGACGCAGCCCATACAAAGTCTTAAAGCATAATGAAATGACATAAAGGTAAAGTGGATGTTGTCCTCGAAGCTATGAGGACTCACCAAGATCTTCAACTCTTCTAGATCCTTGAAACCTAGCCTCCATAGCAACTCAAATCTCCAAGACCCTACATTTGGTTAGAATGTAGGCAATATGTGTTAGTACAAAATGTACCAAGTATGAAAGCTAGCACAACAATCATAAGAGATCTCAAATGGTTAGTCAACATAAGACATAAGCATAAGAGATATAAACATAGTCATAGCATGGTCTCCAACATAAGCATCATATAAACATAAGTCAACATAAGACATAGTTAATGAGCATAGGATATAAGTCATAAACATATCAACATAATTGACCTTTGGTCATCCATACCATAATAGCACCATTTTCAAGTAACTTCAAAGTATACAAGTGCAAGGCAAGAATAGCATCCCATAATACTACCCAAGCCAAGTATCCCTTTTTAGTCATCTTAATCATAATCTACATGCATGGTTAAGTCATAAGTTTTTCTACCATAAGGGCACCATACTTCTAAGGAACCTCAAGACATACTTGTGCAATGCATGAAAGGCATCCTATACTATCATTCACTCTAAGCATAGCCTTGAAATCATATTAGTCATATTCATCCTCCTTTTGGTCTTACTATAAGCTTACTTCATATAGACAAGAGAACTACCACCTTATTCAATCATATCTTGGAAGGCAACTATGACAACAACCCAAGCTAAGTCATACTACATAAGAGAACCTTTCACAACCATCCCTAATTCATACTTGTGCCATGTATGGATAGCATCCCATACTACTACCCACACTAAGTATTTCTTTAGACTATCATGAATGTTCACTAGTTAGGGACTAATCCCTCTAGTCTATTACCTCTTCAAGGCTACCAAGGAATAACCCCCTAATAGGCTAGACCATGCTATCATCTTACTAACATAACTAGGTTAAGCTAAGCTAACTACCTTGGAAGACAAACTAACATGTAAGTCCAAGCTACTCTAGGAAATGTACAAGTGTCCTATCCTAGCTACCATGAAATAGTCCTAAACCAACTAAGTCATGCTACCCTTACAAGTGTACTAGGTTACAAATGCAAGCTATCCATAGGGGAGTATGATCTCAACCCTAAGTTATCCTTAGGAGAGTATGAGTCATCAATCCCAAACTACCTTGACTAACCTAACTCAAGCTATCCTTGAAATGCACCTTACAATGCAAGTCAAGCTACCCTTAGGAGAGTATGAATCCTCAATCCTAAGCTACCTTTAAGAGAGTATAAGTCTTCTATCCCAAAGCTATCCTGAAATAGTCTTGGACAAACTAAGTCAAGCTACCATGAATGCATCCTAACAATGCTAGTTCAAGCTACCCATAAGAGAGTATAAATCCTCAATCCTAGGCTACCATGACTACTACTAACTCATGCTACCATGACATACATTCTACAATGCTAGGTCAAGCTATCCCTTAAGAGTATAGATCCTCCATCCCAAGCTATCAACCTTGGTCTTATCCTACTAAGCCAAGTTATACATGAAGGAAACACAAGTCTCAATTTCAAGCTATCATATCTTGGTTTTGTCTTGTCAAGTCAAGCTACACATGAAGGGATCATATATCATAACTTCAAGCTATTCTAGTCTAACGTGCTTTGATTCACTTTAGGTTCTTAAGTCAACCTAGAATCCTTCTATGTAAGAGAACTTGATTCTCCTAGCTTGTTCATGTCTAATTGTATAAGAGAAAGAGAATACTCAATCAAGATCACCTCATATTGACTTTACCCCCAAAGCCCTAATAATGATGTCTACAAGCCTTATTTTCAAGCTTAACTTCATTCTATCATGATCCATGTCTAAATTACAAGTTACTCAATCACATTTTTCATTAGAAGGTGATTCTAGTCATACTTGATCATAAAGGTTCAATTCTAACTTCACAAGTCAAGATCCTTCCTATTCAATCAAGTCTAGTTCAATTCATTATTAGATGATCCTAACTATGATCAATTAGTATTCAAAACATTGAAATAGGAAGATCACTTTTTAACCTTCAATTTTGCCTCTAATGGCATAAACCCACAAAGATCACACATTCATCAATTTAGATTAGGGTTCATCGTAGAAATCACATGAATTCATCATAATATCACTAAATAAAGCTAAATTAATCATAATTGGATATTATCTACCAGATTTGAATCACATCCAAACCCTACCCACAATGCAAGCATAACCCTAGCTAGAATGGGGGTTTTAATTTCACAAGTGGGGCAAACTACGGGGGATCCATGGGTGGAAGAACCCATGGATAATTAATCTTCACATACCTTCAATCAAAGCCCTAAACAAAGCTTGAATCAATGGGGGAAATCGCCCTAAGTTGCTGCCCTCTTCTCTTCTTTTCTTCTTCTATTCTAGAGAGATGATTTTTGGAGAGAGTCTTGGGGTCTTTAAATGAATGAGTTAAAGTGATTAGTTTAGGGTCTATTAACTATTTATATGAGGTTAACTAACTAACTAATCACCCTCCTAACCCCTAGACTAATTACTAAACTAACCCCCAACAACTCACTTAAAACTAAATTACCAAAAACTGGCAGCATTCACGAGACCCCATCCACGGTGGACCATGGATGGGTCTACTGGACGTGGTTTGGACTTGGGGCTCATATGTTGCAGGTCAACTCAGGCTTGATCTACGCCCATGACCTACGGGGCGTAGGTTTATTTACTGGCCGTGAATGGCTAATCGTGGTTCACCATTTTTGACAGCTTTTGGGGACTGTTTTGGGGTCCTCCTCCAGGACCCCAGGTGGTCCTTGGGTAGTCGTACCCAGACGTTTAACCCCTAAACATGTCATTCTAAGTATGAGAGTCATTTCTATGAGTTTTAACCCTCATACAACACTCCAAAGCTCCATTACAAGACTCTACAACACACTAGTTCAACTCACTAAAACATGAGGTGTTACAAATTAAGTGGCGACCCCCTTTATATTCAATTAAAATTGGGTTTTTTTAGTCACCACGATGTTCCGCCTTTAAAGGATGTCAACAGGGAATAGTTTGTTTCTGGGGCAACTTTTAGGCCCAAGATTTGTAGAGGTTACTTTTAAGAGAAAATTTCAGAAATAACAAACATAATGAACATAAAAAAGCTCTATAGCTATAGTTTCGATAATTGCACTTCATATCTATAGTTCTGTTTGCTATGGTGGTTGTGGTTGTATATTTCTGCCCATTTGTATATTTTGCTTGTGAATATACAAATAGCGTAAGTACATACAAATTTTGTATTTATATATTTAGGGATTTTTCAGAGCTCTATTTCTATACTTCACTTGCCAGTATACAAACATGTAATTTATTATTAGTTCATAAATCGTATACAAATAGAACGGGTTAGCATATATAAAATTCTAATTTTATACAATCCAAATTGAATTATACAAATTCTGAATTTATACAAATCAACGAATTATACAAATCAGGCTAATAACAAGATACAACGAAACTATAGCTTCGAATTAGAATTTCCCTAAACAGTAGCTATATCATTTAATATGGTTTAAAGATTTGCTATTTTGCACAATTTTCCCTACTTTTAAATGAGTTCAGGTTTTCTTCAAGCTAACTAAGATGATTTTCAATTCTTTATGTTATTTAATTTTTATCTTTTATTACTTGTGAATTCAACACATATAATTTCAATGTCAATAAATGAAAAAATTAACACAGACATAAGTTTTATTTTTATTTCATATGATAATAAGCATACTGAAATGTAAAATTAAAACCACATATATGATTAGCAAGACCTAGGTTTCCTAACATCGAAACTTAACGAAGAATTTTACTCATCCTCTAAAGGAGACAAATCACTTCCAAGGATTTCATATGGAAAAACAGCACCACGCTCCTTTTGTAGCTTCGCCACAACTTCAACTTTCTCCATTGCTGCTTTCAGGAGGTCTTCCAGTTGTTGAAGCTCATGATACTTCAGTTCTTCCATGGGAGTTTTTAGCAACTTTTCAATGTTGGTAGGCTCCATCTTGGTTCCACAACTAAACTTTACTTTGAGGAAGTAAGAAAATGTGATGTAGAATATCAATATCACATGTGTATTTATAGTGTTAAAAAGTCACATTATTTGGTAAAAATGAACTCATGTACAATAATTATGTTGCCATAGTAGAATATCTTGGATTCCTTCTTATTTGTTTTAAGTTGTGAAAATTTTATGGATAGTAATTCAGTGCATTCCCAAGTTTAGATCATTTGTATAAGCTATTTGACTCTCAATTTTGGACCTTAATATTTTTAATTAATTGGTCAACCTTCTTCAGTTCAAAATATAGTAAAGTAAGTATTTATAAAAGTCAAAAATATTTTAAAAATCATTTTGACTTTTATTTTGTCGTTTTAAGCATAATAGAATATCAATATCACATGTGTATTTATAGTGTAAAAAAGTCAGATTATTTGGTAAAAATGAACTCATGTACAATAATTATGTTGCCATAAGCGGTAGTAGAATATCTTGGATTCCTTCTTATTTGTTTTAAGTTGTGAAAATTTTATGGATAATAATTTAGTGCATTTTCAAGTTTAGATCATTTGTATAAGCTATTTGACTCTCAATTTTGGACCTTAATATTTTTAATTAATTGGTCAACCTTCTTCAGTTCAAAATATAGTAAAATAAGTATTTATAAAAGTCAAAAATATTATTAAAATCATTTTGACTTTTACTTTGGCGTTTTAAGCATAATGTTCTAATAGATATTAGATATATTTAACATATAATTTTAAGTAATAATTATGTCAATCTTACTAATTTTAAAAGTCAATTTATATTCAAAACAAATGTTTCGTCTTGTCAAATTGATGTCATTCACTACTTAATTATTGATAAGTTCATTATTGTGAATGATTAGTTACCTTGTTAAGTCAAGAAGTATAACTCATGAATTGAATTTTTAATTTGTCTCAAATTTACCTTAATTTGAATTTAATTTGACTAATATATTTGAAATTTACTTAAAATTAAAATGAAAAAGCTATTAGTTAAAATGAAAAAAAAGCTATTAGTCAAAATTAAAAAAAAGCTATTAGTTATAAGAGAAAAGATATAAAGTCATCACTGAAGTTGTCCCAAATTTTCAAAAAGACACCTTAACTTTGCAACTGTCCTATTACCCCCACTAAACAATTTTGAATATAGATTATTATATCATTTTTCGTCCACCTGACACAAAGAGTGGTGTGCACTCTCTCAAAGAGAGCGAGTAGACTAAAATAACTAATATAATTTTATTTTTACAAGTATTTTATTATAAAATATATATTTTTTCTTATTATTTTAACTTTTTTTCCTTTTTATTTTCTCTCTCTTTCTTCTTCAAAAATTCACTGTCAACTCTATCCATTGAAGCTTCTTTTTTTCAATGTCATCATTTTTACCACAACTTCACCTTCCCTTTTTTACTACTATTGGTTTTACTCTCTTTAATTTTAAAACTTTATCTAAATATTTTCTTACATTTCGAATAATTTGTAGATTTCAAGATGATTAGGAAGTATCATATAGTTTTTTTATCCGATTTCAATTAAGTTCTTTCAATTTTCGGGGAATTTATTGATTTTTTTAAAATTATCATTTCTAATTTTGAAGTTATATGAAAATGAGTAGTTGATGATACCTTCAAAATTTTAAATTTTTTAATAAAAATAACTAATTTTGTTCTCAATAATTCAATAAAGTCTAAAAAGTAGTATGAATTCTATAAAGAATTTGACAGGAGAAGAAGAAGAAAAAGAAAAGAAAAAAAATGGGAGTGGGGTTCAATTTGACATGGGGTGGGAGGTGAAGAAAAAGAAAGAAAATGGAGGATGAATCACTTGAAAGTGGGAGGTGGAAGATGAAGTGAAATTTAAGATAAATCAAAATTAAATGTCAAAGAGAGAGAGAGAGATAAAGGAAAAAAAATACATTTTTAATTAAATTAACACGTGTCATGTAATTATTGGTGTGTGAACACACTTGATTCTTAAAATTTGGGGCTGATAAAAAAAATGATATAATAATATATGTTCAAAATTGTTTAGTGGGGTAATAGAACGATTGCAAAGTTAAGGTGTGTTTTTGAAAATCCAAAACAACTTCAATGGTGATTTTATGTGTTTTCTCTAATATAAATATAAAAGCTTTTTCCTTCTAATTTCTCCTCTTATCAAACCCTAGGAACTTATTTATTCACGCCGCACCCTCTTCTACTCAAAAATCTATCACCGTACACTATTTGATCATTTTGATTGAAATCTTGCTGACTTTGATTATTTTAGTCATGAATTGTCCATTTGGGATAGTATCTTTAAGTCATTTCTCTTCTTCATCAATTGAATGATAACTTTTTCTTTTTTTTCACTTATAGGTACAAAATTATTAATATTGGTCTTTAGTATTTACTAATCGAAATTTTGAATTTTCTTCAAAGAAATGAAATTCAATTTCAAATTTGGTCCTAGTTGTTTTTCAATTAAAATTCTATCCATTTGGAATTTTATCATAGAACCCCAATTTCATATGTGCAAGTAACAGTTGAATGCACACAAATAGTATTCGCTACTTAGATGAACTTGAAAAAGGGGAATTTAAAATCATGAATTCTTCCAAGTTTAATGTTCTAAAACCTATCTTCTTGTAATGATTTTTTTTCATCTCTCGGCTTTCAAGTTTGAAAATAATTAGTCGATGTAAAAAGAAACCTCAATCCATCACTTCAACTTTCTATGCTGCAAAAGATGATTTTCTATAATATTTTGATACTTTCTATATTCCATTTGCTTAAGATTTGGTATTAGTTTGACAATTAGCTATATTTATGTCTTGATTCAAATGGTCGTGAGTGACACTCACAGTAAGAACCAATCGAACCAAAGACTTCAACCTACTTAAGACCATTCAGAAATAAAATAATATTTGAGTTCAATTGAGTTTTTATAAATAAATGTCAAATTCTAAATTAAAGTACGATTAATTCAATATCTAAATAACTCCCCCAAGAACTAAATGTTGTCATATAAGAACTACTAACTAAAACAAGTCTATAGAAATGTCCAATATCTAACATTCTAACTAAGATAGGGTGTCTCAACGTCCGAAAGAATTGACAAGAGTTGCTATAATCATCCACGGTAGCTTGAATACGGAGAGCGCACTCTTAAATCAAAGACTGCTTCTCACGCTCGAATTGAGGTCTCGAAGGAATCTTTAGAGTATGATCTGCGCTCAACAAAAAAAAGTACAAGATATTATCATTACAAACCACTATGTAATGTAGACATCATAGGCCGACTCAAATTAAAAAAGACCAAACTTCAACATATAGAACTACTCACCATCAACAAATATAAACCAAAAGGCAAATCTTTTAATACTAGGATACACAATCATCTAATCACTCAAATACATCATGAACTCTCACAACAATAATGCAATTGTACATAGATGTTAAATGTCTTATTTATTTCAATAGCCACGACATGTAAGGAATCAACTTTGTCCACGTACCGTAACTTATAAGTTTTCATTGTGTCAATGTTTCACAATGACTAATTCATGATACCAATTTTTACTGTACCTCTCACAATGGCTATTTCAACAAATTCTGATCAATTTTTTTATTTGAGGTCTGATTTTGTGGAATTTTCTAACTATAGTGAATCGACATTTTTTAAAGCGTAGCAGTGATATATGAGACTAAAATTGCATTAGATTGTGTCTATAAAGTTTAGCTAAAAATCTTTATAGTAGGTTGAGAAAAAGGGTAAAAAAAAAAACCTCTCTACTTCTACTATTACTAATTATGTTTTTGGAGAACAATCTAAATACATAAATATTTCTATCATATTTACTAATTAACTCTATAGTTTGAAATAATTACATTTTATCTCATTAATTAATAATTTCATATCATATTTCGAGTAAGATACACCTAGATACATGTTTTTTGCTATCAGATACACTAAATAAGGAGGGAGGCGAGTAAGCTTTGTCTATGTATCTCAAATATATTCGTATATCAGATACATACATATATCTAATATAATTCACATGTATCTGAGATACCAGATACGCATGCAAGATAGGAGAGTGGCGAACGAGATAAAAGAGAGGGGAATTTATCTATTCCAGATATATGTGAATACACTTGGATACAATGTATCTAAAATAAATTATACCTAATTTTGACCCCATATAATTCCATAAATGTGTATCTAGATGCACCAAAATCCGATAAAATTCATTTAATAACAAACTAATGTTATATCTTACCAAGTTATTGGTAACTTGTTCGCGTATACTCTACTCTCCATAGATTTTCTCTTACTAGCTTGAACAAATAAACAAATCTTACATTGTTGTCAACCTCTTCATTTAATTCTTTCTCGTTTGTAATGAGAAAGAATTTGACAAGCAGATAAAAAGTTACAATCTTTCATGCACCAAACATGCCCCACCAAAGACAACTTCATTTTCAAAACTCAAACTCGAAATCCCTAATATATATAGCAGTTGTTCCAACACAAAGCAGTTGAATCAAAATAAGCTCAAATTAGCAAATTGAAAGTTGTATGCTGAATGGATTTGTCATGGGACAAAAATAAACGTACCTTCGAAATGACTTGTTTCGGGTCCGTTTGGCAATTTTTTTCTTTTGAAATAATTTTTCGCTTTATTTGAAAAATCAGTGTTTTGACTATGAAAATTTCAAATTTAAATTGAAAAACAACTTATAACCTATTTTTCAATTCACTTTCAATTCTAAAATTGTATTACAATACATTTAAGCATGAATTTTATTTCATATTTTGTGCTAAAAATATAACAAATACAATTCTATCTTCAACTCAAACTCCATAAATTTTAAGAGGGCCTTTGACCATGATTTTTTTTTTTACTTTTTTCAGAACTAAACTCAAAAAAACATGTTAGATCATAAAATCTCGAATTTAACCTGAAGTTGAATTCTAGAATTTTCAAGAATTTGAAATCAACAAAAAGTTGTTTCGTACTAAATTACTCAAAAAAATTCAAAAACAACTCCAATTTATATTTACGGTAAAAAACAACTCCAATTTTCATGAGCAAAACAAAGTGAAAGATATTTGAAATTTATGATCAAATGTCTACTTAATAAATATCACAAAGGTAGACAAGTATTTTAGTATTATTATAATATTTTCTTATTCTTACATAATTTAAAATCACAAAATTTAAAATTAACTTTTTACTTTTAAAATTTTTATTCAATCAATATTAAAATATTTTTTAAAAAATATAGTTGTATTTCTTTTTAGAATTTAGAAAACCGATGACACAATTTCTAGTTATTAATATTACTCTCTTTTAAAATTATTTTTTCTTTTAAGAAAATTACAACAAGAATCAGTTTATCATATACTATACAAACAAAAAAAAGACTAATAAATCGTATTCAATGCATCTATTATAACACATTTTCGATATTTATTCAGGTTTTTTCTTTCTTTCTGTTTTTTGGTTTTTTCGTGTCTGACATCTATATTGAAGTGGACTAAAATTTGAATCGAATACAATAGGGCCTCAAGAGTGACACTCCAACATAATTATTTTGATAACCAGATTCGAACTCGAGACCGTTTGTTGATATTTATTCAGGTTATTGCTAAAATAGGTCTTGTAAATTGAGCAATCAGTTATATCCTTGCCATCAAAATCTTCAGTTTACAAAAATGGGTGTCCTGCAGTGGCTCAAAGCCTCAAGAAGAGAAAAGATTCTTCCTTTATTGCAAGGTTAGTTCCCTCTCAATGAAATATCAGTTGGGTTCCTCAAGAAAATGAAGATTCTGAAACAAATTCGTAAGTTTTCAACCTTTATTGATTCAACCAAACACACCCACCAAGTGTTTGTGAAATTGATAACCCCTAAACAAAGAAAATTGGACCCAATTCCGTTGCCTCACAGAACCATTTCTGATCCCAAAGGTCAAGATCTTGATTTTGTTAATGTAGCTCATAGTCATCTTATACACTCTGATTGGCCTAAGCTTGAGAATTTGTCTTCTGGCCTAACCCCATTTAGAGTTAAGCACATTTTGCTGAAAATTCAAAAGGATTATGTTTTATCTCTTGAATTCTTCAAATGGGTTGAGGTTAAAAGTCCGAATTCGAATACCCTTGAGAATCATTCCATTGTTCTTCATGTTCTTACTAAGAGTAAAAAGTTTAAATCTGCTGAATCAATTTTGAGGAAGCTCCTTGTATCAGGTTCTGTTGATTTTCCTGGTAAATTGTTTGAAGCTATAGTTTTATCATATCGAATGTGTGATTCTTCACCGCGTGTTTTTGACTCATTGTTCAAGTGTCATGCTCATTTGAAGAAGTTTAGGAATGCTAGTGATACATTTTGCAGTATGAAGCAGTATGGGTTTGTTCCCACTGTTGAGTCTTGCAATGCATTCATGAGCGCGTTGCTTAGTTTTGATAGGGTAGATGTTGCATTGGCTTTTTATAAGGAGATGCGTCGGTCAAGGATTTCGCCTAATGTTTATACCTTTAATATGGTCATGAGTGCTTTATGCAGATCGGGAAAACTAGAAAAGGCTGTTGAGGTCTTAAGGGAGATGGAGAACATAAGTTTGAAACCGACAGCTGTGTCTTATAACACTTTGATTGCTGGACATTGTAACCGGGACATCTTGAGTGTTGCACTGAAACTTAAGACCACGATGGAGATGAATGGGGTACAACCAGTTAATGTTACATACAACACTCTTATTCATGGTTTATGCAAGGTAGGGAAATTACATGAAGCAAACAAACTTTTCAGCGAGATGAAGAGAACCGGTGTGGCTCCTAATGTTGTCACTTATAATACACTGATAAACGCATATAGCCAGGTTGGTAATTCTGAAATGGGAAGTAGGCTTTTCGAAGAGATGGCAAACAATGGATTGAAGGCTGATATCTTGACTTACAATGCATTGATTATGGGACTGTGCAAGGAGGGGAAGACAAAGAAAGCTGCATTTTTGGTCAAAGAACTTGATAAAGCAAACTTAGTTCCTAATTCCTCTACTTTCTCTTATCTGATCAGTGGACAGTGTACCAGAAGGAATCCTGATCGTGCGTTTCAACTCTATAAAAGCATGGTTAGAGGTGGTTTTCACCCTAATAAGCCCACTTTGACTCTATTGATATCCACCTTCATCAAGAATGAGGATTATGATGGAGCAATGGAAGTCTTGAAAGAGATGCTAGAAAGATCTATTACCCCTGACTTGGGTATGTTAACTGAAATATGCAGCATGTTTCTCAGATGCGGCAGAGAAGGAGAGATCATAAAACTCTTACAAGAACTAGAAGCTAAACGCCTCATGCCCGAAGGTTTTGATAAAACAAAAGTGATTAGCTCTACAAACGGAAGATAGAATGTATTTTTTTAACAAGAAATAGAATCTAGACGCCCATGCCTGAAGGTTCCCAGCAGTCAGGTTTGGTCCTCCGGACAGCAACCCGGCTGGTATATACCCCACATAGGAAACTGGGCTGTGAGGTGAGTAACTATATTCAACAATCATTTGGCAACACCGTTCCTAAGCCCTTCTAAGTGAAAGGGGATGTTTTCAGTCCCAAGCAACTTTGTCAGTACTCCTTTTCATTCGACAGACTGAAGATAGAATGTAAGTTGTACTCACTTGTACACAACTTTGTTCCAATTATGCCACAACAACTGTAATTTTCGCTTTTTCTAAAAATCATTTACTCTGGTACCAATGAGCTCTTTCTTCATGACCAAAATGGTTTGCCTCGTCAACAATTGAAACTTGTTTTGCAAAGATTAGTCTCAACTGTTAAATGTACTTCTAAATGTTACCTGGAAAATGAACATATGATAGTGTCAATGAGGATACAATTTTTTTTTTTATATCATCTGTATCGAATAATTTATTTTCTTAATGAACAACAACAATTGCTCCTCAATCTAAGCTAGCTAGGATCAGCTAGACATGTATTTCTTGATGAAGTCAAACAAAAATTCTTTTTTGCCACATTGTTCTTCTATATGTTGCAACTGATATGGTATTTGCTAGAGAAGGTCGTTTAGCTGATTGTCAGATTACAAAGTGTTATATGATTCAATCTTATTCAATTCTCTGATAGTCTTATTTGGCTGTTGTTCCAATAAATTCTGAACTAAACCAGTTGGCCTAGGAAATTACAATGTCTTCTAAGTTGTTTTCCTTATCCAAAGTTTCTATTCATGTGTTTTCTCTAAAAACCTTAGTTTACCCCTTCCTAATTCAGGGTGCTTCCTTCTGTCATATGGTGTGTGGAAAGAATGAAGCAAGCTCCAAAAGTTAAACTGATGAATTTATTAAAGATCTTGAATATTCTGCTGCCAACAGTAGAGGCATAGCTACTCAAGCCGTTGAAGTGTGCGAGAGTGTTTAAGTGTCTTTTGATGCTCAAGATAAAGAATGGGTATTATTTTTATTTTTTTTAATAAGGTAAAGGTTTATTGACTAAGTACCAAGAAGGTACCAAAACCAAAAGTTACAAAAGACTGCTGGGAATATCCATACAGTCAATTACAACATCTTCCTTGCAACTCCAAAAACACCATATATTGATCTATATTATCAATGAAACTACTTTTACCCCAACAAAACAAATTACACTTGTTTTTAACTCTAGAAATATGATCTTTTTGCCCATCAAAACAAGCTTCTATTTCTTTCTAGCCAGATAGTCCAGAATATGCGCAAAGACTGCAAAGGTATAGTTCTCCAATTTGCTTCAAAGTTTATGTGTTCTCTGGTGCCGCCAACTCTCCAATAATTCCTTCACACTCTGAGGCATGATCCAAGCAAATACTGAAGAAAAATTCCCAACATTGTCTAGCCATTCTGCAATGCATAAGAAGGTGATTCACAGTCTCCAACTCTTCTTCACATAAGTAACATCTATTACTTAGTGCAAAACCCTTTTTTTGAAGATTATCCTGAGTAAGGCAAGCTCCCCATGCTGGAATCCAACCAAAACAAGCTACCTTTATAGGAGCTTTAGTGTGCCAAAGTAAAAACTTTAAAACAGGGTGGAAGGGAACGAACATTTGTTTTCTTCATCTATCCAAAAGACACTTATATTCTGGCCTTTGGAGTAAGAAATACTAGATACTTTGGAGAGAAAGCACCCAGACTACACTTGAGTAGAGAGTTCGCATACCTCTAGGAGTCAAACTTCTAGTGCTGTCTTGATGTTCCCAAAGACAAAGTGGTAGGTTTCGCAACTCATTTTATCTTCTGGCTTATGTCAGGGAAATGTTTATTATGCCCAAAATCTTTAATATTATTTCTTGTTTCCTCCTCCATTAGATAGCAACTTCCTTTTCTCCCCTTGAAAAGCCTTGCATTATAGGAATTATAGCACTGCAAATATGGTTTCAGTATTTTCCAGTCCCAGACCTGTGCTTTTGCCAGCTTTTACCCACTGAACTCTGAGCTCGACTCTCTTAGTCCATACAAAAATGAGGAAAGGTTCCTCTACCCATTATTCAGCACTGCTCTAGTATTTGGGGACTCCTATTTCCTGAATATCACCGATAGCCTTATTTCTATGGGTATTTCTATCATTTTCACATCTTCCTTGTGCTTCTCTGGTGGGAATAGTCTCTAAATGTTTCTTTTGAGATAAAAGTCTCTAAATTTTTCTTGTCCTCAATATCTAGTTTTCCTGTTCCTCAAAATCTGTTTATTTCTTCCCCCTCTTTCTTTTGTTTTGTGATATGTAGTACCTGGGGCTGGATGTATATCTGTGCTGCAATAGCTATTTGCACATTTATAAATAAAGCAAATTGGATTACGAGAACTTTCGTCAAGTTCAGGAGAATTTAGATCAAGTTTTTCCGTCTGAACTCATTGTTACCTTTCTCAAAATATAAAGACTTGCCTTCTAAACGTGACTTTTTTTTCTTCACTTTGCTGTTAATGAATCTATAAGTTGTTTTATTATGTTCTGTTTTGGTTGTCACTTTGGCATCCCATGTTGCAGTTTAAGATTTTGTAGTAGGTGGCTTTCAGATAAATCTTGAGCAGAAATTTCGCCAGTAGCAGACTGTTATTTTACCTGTTCTTTGATCAATAGTTCGTCAGCTTAATGTAGAAATTATTTCATGTCCTGGTCCCTAGTTTTTGGCAATGTTTCTTGAAATGGTAAATATTATTGATGCCAAAACTCAAAACTAGCACTAAGAAAGTGCTGTGATTACATCCAAAAAGAGCAAAAGAAAAGTGAACCCTCGCTACCTAGACAGTATCTATGAACTATAACAGGACTTCAGCATCCTCAACTATATCCATTTTGCACCAGCAAGAGACTGTAAATATAAAATCAGATTTGAGTTTCCAGATTGAGCTCTTTCGTCCATCAAAATATCTTCTATTCCTGTCCTTCCAGATACTCCATCATATGCTAGCAGGTATGGTGTTCCATGCCTTCTTTAAGTGTTTGAGGAGTCCATAGCTACTTCAGAATCTGTTGTCGACCAATTCAGACCCCGGTAGTTAAGAAATATATGTCAAACTTGTGAAGTATAAGAGCAATGCAAGAACAGATGACTGTTGCTTTCTTGATTTTCCTCACACAAGAAACATCTGTTTACTAACTGTATACCTCTTTTTTTTGTAGGTTCTCTAGAGTTAGACAAGCTTCCTTGATGACAAACCATTTAAAACTCATTACTTTGACAGGAGCTCTGGAATTCCATATCTGTTTCTATGGACCAACATTAATCTGATTCCCAGCATTCGATTAAACCTTATGGAGTAGCATTCTCTTTATTCAGAGGAAGGTATTTTTGCCATGTTGGACTACCTGGGTGGACTGCCATGTCAGCTCTAATAGCAAAGATAATGTTTTAAGGTTATTTGTGGTCCAAAACATAGACGACAAGGGTGGTTTTGATCCCAAACATAATTAAAGGGTATATATGAGCTATTTCGAATAGTTCGAGGGTGATTTTGACCCTTTTCCGTTAACTTTTTATTGCTTTTGTTAATGTAGAGTTCAAGAAAGCAAAAAGTAAAATAAAAATCTTGTAGAGTGTTTTTGTTTTTGTTTTTATTTTGAGGTTAGCATGGTTAGTAAGACGATAATCTTTTTTGAGCAACTTTCACATATAGCAAACATAAAAATCATATTTGTATGTTATAACTATAGTTTGCATAATTGCGCTCCATAGCAAACATAAATATGTATATTTCGCTATACATATACAAAAGAAAGCAATTGTATAATCTGTTTTGGTATACATATACAAAAGAAAGCAATTGTATAATCTGTTTTGGTATACATATACAAAAGAAAGCAATTGTATAATCTGTTTTGGTATACATATACAAATGATCAATTGTATAATCTGTGTTTGTATAAAGCGAGAAAGACAAAAAAGAAATTTGGGGAGGAGAAGATCGTATTTGTATAATCATAAGTGTATAGGACGAATATATATGCATTTGTATTTGTATATACAATTTTCTCTCGCTTTATACAAACACAAACACAATGTATACATTTGTGTTTATATAAAGTGAGAGAGGTGAGCGAGATCTGGGAGAGGGGAGAGAGGGGAACGAAAATATATGCATATATACAATTTTCTCTCGTTTTATACAAATACAAACGCATTTTATACATTTGTGTTTGTATAAAAGCGAGAGAAACGAGGGAGATTGCTCAGCGAGAATGAGAGTGGCGAGCGAGATTCACCAGGAGAGAGGCGAAATAGCAACAGTTTGTTATGGGTACAATTAAATCAAACTATGGTTATAACATTTACTTTGAATTAATAGTTTGCTATTATATACAATTTTCCCATCTTTTAATGATGGTTGAGAATTTTGGGTCGAGTTTTTTTAATGTGTAAATTTCATATATGACATATATTATAGTACTATTTTCAAGCTATAGTAGTAGATTTAGACTTTCAAGCTATAGCATTAAAAATTTCAGGTTATAACAAATTCACAAAAAAAAGAAATATTTTTATTAATTGGAAAAAACTTAAAAAATAAATAAAAAGATGAACGATTTTTTTTTTAAAAATGGAATTAGAAATAATAAAGTAAAAAACTGAAATTGTGGCCTGTAATTTAATTTGAACTTATTGTAGATAATTAATGATTAGCATGAAATAAGGGATCCAAACAAATTAACAATACTTTTTATCCTTACTTCACTCAAAATCAGTTAAAATAAAATAAAAAATCAAATCATATCCTTTTTTTCTTCAACGTTTCTCTCTCTTAATTCTTCAGCCTTAAAAATTAGCAGAATTGAGTAATTGAAGGTTTTTTTCATTGAAAAAAATTGATTTTATTGAGATGGACAATTACGTATCAATTTTAATTAAACATGGTGGAAGATGGGATCCTTCGGGTTAGTATTTATTATTGTTTAGTGTTTGTTTTTAAATTATATTGAAATGATTTTTTTTTATTAAACTGTAATTCGTCTTTATGTTTAAGATGATATCATTACTTATTAACTGTTGTGAAATGTATAATATTAGTGATTTTCTGTTTTTGTGATTGTTTTTTTTCCCCTTAAAGTATAAAGTAATTGTATATTTATGAATGAATTTAATAGAATAATTGGAAAGAAATTTGTAAGAAAATGTATTTCGTAAGATGTAAACAAAGTTATTTGAATTTTTGACGAATTGTATAACAAGTGTTTTAAGTTGGTATTAAATTATAAATTTTAGTGTGTTATATTAGATGTTGTCATTTTTGAAGTAATTAGTGAGTTAGAAATGAATTATTTGTGCAATGACCCGGAAAGTCATTTTTAGAAATTTTTACAAAAATTATCGTTTTACCCATCTCGGTAGTTGCCCTGAGTCACTTTTGATCAGTTTGTGAAGTTGGTTGAATATTTTGAACTATTTGTTTAACTACGATTATTTAGTTGATGGATATTTGTTAAATAATTTATTTATTTAGTTGGGGGTTAATGGGTCAAGTCCATAATTTACTTGGTACCCTTTTTCACTTGACCCATGTATATAAATAAAATTACTGAGATTTAACCTTTTTAATTATTTTAGAAAAGAAAAATAAAGAGAATAGGGAGAAACCCTAAGTGACATCAATGAGCAGCGAGTGCTCTTCCTTCACGTAAGTATTTTGGCTGAGCTTTTATGATTGTTGTTTTATACATAATTTCTAGTGAAAGAGTTTACACTAAATTGTCCCATTAGTTAACTAATATTTCCCACTAATAATAACATGCATGTGGCGTCAGTGTGACAGTCTTCTTAATGGTCGAAGGAAAAAGAGTGAACACTTAATTGTGTATGCTATTAGAATTGGGTCTTAAGGGGACAAAATGTGAGTGGTAAGTTATTATATATTGATACCAATTGATGAACGAATATAGGTTTGACATTTCTATTGGCTTATGTCGTGTTTTAATGATTATTACTGCAATGTTGGTTGTGAAAGAAAGTAAGAAGATTGAATAGGAAAAGTTGAACCAAAGTCAGTGACGTATGTATTGAAGTTGGGGTAAGAATATGGCTGATTTCTAATGCCTAATCATTGTCCAATGAGACCTAATCATTGGACAATGATGGCCTAATCATTGGACGTGATTGTGGAGCTAATAGTTTAGTGAATTAATGTTTATAGTTGAACATTAGAAATATGTTAATCTGCAAATTATTTTGAGGCACATCACTAATATTTGACATTAGTTAATATCTAGTTATCACATTATGATTCAAGTTTTGATATATTAAGATGTGAAATTGAATATTGGGTATATTATATTATATGAAAACTCTCAGGGTTGTAGTGTTTGGAGAAATTTAGGAAATATGAGATTTGACCTATTGGTTGGAATTAAGATTTAGGAACTTGATTATAAATTGAGTGAGTTTTAGGGTCTAGGCTAACCTATAGTAAAATGGGTGTTGCTAGTTTCAAAATCTTATTGTTATTATGTACTTGATTAGATTTGCATTGATTTGGAAGCTCAACAAAAAGGAAAGGCTCAAGTCCCGGAGTGATTGTTCGATAACTTGAGGCAAGTGGATTTCTAAACCCTTGTTAAGTGTATGGAATTCATGTATTTCCTTGTAATATGTGTTTAGGGTAATGAGGCTTGGTGATGGGTTGACTTGTCCACATTGATTAATTCTAATGATGAGAAAAGGGATAATAAAAGGCAATGTGATCAATTGTTTGTATGATGTGTTGAGAATTGTTTGAAAGGGTGTTGAATCATTGTTGATGTTGTATCCTAATTGTGTTGTTGTGAATTGTGCAATGTTATGAAAATGGTCATCTCTTCATTATTTGTGTGAACATGTCATTTGCATTGTTCTGAGACATGGTTGTGACAAGTGTTATGTGCATTGAGAAAGAATAAGAAAATAAAGAGAATGTACCATTTCGAGGGACGTATCACGCGCCGCGATGGATACTATATTTCGAGGGACGTGTCGCGCGCCGCGACAGATACTATATTTCGAGGGACGTATCGCGTGCCGCGATGATTACTATTATCGAGGGTCGTATCGCGCGCCGCGATGGATGCATGGACAGATATGTCCCCCATGGGTCCCGGACTGAGAGACAGCGGGTGTGTATCATTAGGTCAGACATGCATCACTATACTTGACATTGCATTGCACTTCTTTATTATTGGTGAACTTGATCTTGTGTGTTGCTGATCTTGTGAGTGCCTTTCTATGGAACTTGTGACTGATGAATATTGAGCTTGTTGTTGAAGATATGCAATTGTTAGAGTGTTGTTGTTGAGGATATGAAACTATTGTTGTTGTTGAGGGTATGAAATTGTTAGAGTGTTGTGTTGAGCTATGTGCTTTGTAAACTGTGAACTGTTATGTTAGGCTGGTACTAAGCAGGTTGTAGTTGTGGAGGTGATAATTGATGAATATTGAGCTTGTTGTTGAGAATATATGATTGTTAGAATGTTGTTGTTGAGATATGTGTTTGTAAATTGTGAACTATTAGGTTGGGCTGGTTTTATACTTATAGTTGTGAAGGTTCGGTTGGAGTGTAAGGAGTACTTGTATTCTATCCCCTTAGCTCGTGTTTAGAGGTTTACTTGCTGAGTACCGTGTGGTTTGGTACTCACCCCTTGCTTCTACAAATTTTTGTAGGTTACGAGCCTGGATTTTTGTGGTACTTGTCATTCTCTTCTTTTCCAAGGCTTCTGGGAGATTTGTGAGGTAGTTGTTTGTCTTCTCAGCGACCCTTCTTACTCTTGTTTATGATCTTGTTCTACTCTAGAAACAATGTCATATGAGACTTATATTTTTCTTTTTATTCAATTGTAATACTTTAGAGGCTTGTACACGTGATAACCAGATTTTGGGGGTATTTTTGAGTTTATTATAAAAATTTCCGCATTTTATTGTAATGGTTGAGTTTTAGGCTGACTTGTCTTGGTGGGTTAAGACGAGTGCCATCACGTCCATTTTTGGGTTGTGACAATTTGGTACGATAAGATATAGATATTTGTTATGTATGATTATTTGTTGTATGAAATGTATATTAAGAAAGTATGAAATTTGTATGAAAGTGTGTCCAGTAATATGAAAAAAAAAGTTATTTGAAATTTTGACAAATTGTATGAGAAGTGTTTTAAGGTTGTATTAATTTTGAAATTTTATTGTTGACATTTTTGTATAAATTTGTGTGACATTAATGAAGTATTTTCATAAAAAAAAATGTACATATTTGTTGTATGTAAGTTGTATTAAAATAGTATGAAAGTGTTTGGAATGTACTATTTGAATGATATTTGTATGAAATGTTTTTTGATTGAATATAAAAATTGTTTTGTAATGTTTTGTCTGTCTGAATGATATTTGTATTTCGAATTGTTTGTTTATAATGTGAGACTAATTTGTATTTTTTTTAATGAAACAGGGAATTATGTCGATTTTCAAATGGAGGGGGTTATATACGATTCTTCTAGTCTTTATCATTTAGTTATCATACAGAATGCATATTGTTATAAATTTAGTGCTTGGAACAATTTTTAGTAACAACTGTATGAATTTTGTGTACTTAATGAATGAATCGTGTATAAATTAAGACAAATGTGACACAACTTACATATCGTTAATGATAAAATTTATTCCATTTTAAAGATATTGTATATATTAGTGACTAATTTAAGTTGTTGTCGGACATATATAAATCATATTTAATTCAAACGAAAATAAGACAAAATACAACTATAAAAATTATACCATGACTAAATACAAATATCCAACATTTAATATTGAAGTCATAGACATATGCATATAAAATGTATTTCATGCACGTTTCATCCATTCGTTATACAAATTAAAAACACAGTGCTACTTTAAAAAATAGTGTATCAGAACTGTATGAAATCTGTATGATGTTTTTGTCCTGAACTTATAATAACCAAACATTATAGGTTAGTGCATGTCAATCACCATGCGTATAGTTAAAAATATAGTGTTACAATTTTTAGAACATTCAAAAGAGAATCAAAAGGTGCAATCAACTATTTTGATAACATATTGTAGTATATATCATCAAATATTTAAACAAAAAAGAATCATCCAAAAGTTAAACAGAAAAAAATTATCCAAAAGTTTAAAAAAATAATATGTAATTCTTAAAAAGTAGAATGTGCAATCAACTATTTCAACTTTCTAGTCGGTGGTATTGATGTAGGATAATTGGTGGTATCCGGAACATGTTCTTTTGCTATCCGAGGTCCACCAAATTTGCTTGCAACTGTACTAGTAACTTCACTTTCGTTGATCGCGTCATCTTCATTCTTTGTTTTTCCATAATGCCACAGGATTATTGAAATCTCTCTTGCCCAAGAAAAGTCAAAAGATCAGCAAACACATTCATGTTGGTACATGAAGACCAGTGTGTGTCTCTTCCTTTCCTATAAAATAAAATTGTGTATACTACATTAAAATATACTTTATACACATATTATTTAGTTTCATATAGAAATATAATTTTCATACACATATTATTCAGTTACAATACACAAATCATACATAACTTAATAGTTTCACATTTCATACACACTTCGCACACGTAGAATTCAATTTTTATTCCAGTAGTAACCATAGTTCACATTTCACACACACTTCATATACAGTATGTATAAAGAAATGACATAAATTATATTCACATTTCACACACATTTCATAGACAATATTTATAAAAAAATATGACATACATTATATTCACATTTCACACACACTGCATACACATATTATTCACATACACTTCATACACTTATTATTCAAAAAATTCCAGGAGTACCTATACAATACAGAGTAGTTAAATAAGATCATAAAATTTGAAAAAAAATTAATAATTCATATGCATATATCAATGTTGTATCATAATTCATACAAAATACATCATTTAAAATTTATAATCAAATGCATAAACATTTTATTCAGATTTGGAACAAATTTCAGAAAAACAAAAATTTGAAAACAACAATAATAATAATGTGATATAAAAGAATAACTATTTTGAGTAATGGGAAAAAGAAATTAAATAAATTACTTACCTTAATCACTTTTTTGGGCTTTTTGGATTTTGATAATTCTGGTTCATCCTTTTTTGTTTTTCTTCTTGTAATGGGAAAAAGGTTTTGATGTTTCAGCGACTTCAACCTTTGTTGCTTTTTTTGTTTTCTTCTTTTTTGTTTGACCAATAAAATTTGAATCTGAGTCGGAATCAAACTCTGGAGGGGTTTCAACAAGTTTTTTCCACTTTCTCTTCTTCCCCCTTTGATTTGCCGTAGTCGCACTTTGGTTTGCTTCATTTTTTTTATCTTTTTGATTCTTCGAACGAGATGGACCACCAGTGGCTGAAATTTGAACAGTTTTAGACGGGGTGTTTGAGATAATATATTAAACAATGGAGCATGAGCATCATCAGTTGAAATTCCGTCAATTATGGGGCTCTTTCGTGGAGTTTCAATTTGTTTCTTAGACATGATGATGAATAATTGTGGGTAAGATGGGTAATCGGTTTTGATGTTGGACTAGATGAGAAAGAATGGAGAAAGTTTGATAGTGGGTTGTGGGTTGAGTCGTGTGGGAGTGAAGAAACGTGTGGGATGGTGGTGTGATTGATGATTGGGGATGGTAACGGTAAACAAGGAAAGAAAATCCCTAAAATTGGGTAACTGAAAATTTTAGTTTTTTTAAAAAGGAAGTAAAATCAAATTAATTATCTATTATTAATTAATAATAAAAAACTATAAATAGATTAATAATTTATTAAATAAATATAATTTAAATTTAAAATTAAATTAAATTTAACTGATATGTCATAACCCGTAAATAATCTGTTATAAGCAAGAAATATTTAAAAGTAGGTTTAAAACCCGTTATATTTACTCTTAAATGTGTATATGGGGTGATTTTTCTTTTTTTTTTTAATTTCATGGGTCGAATTTTAATATGGGTAACTTATTGAGTTAGTTCCAAATATATACAATAAAGTAATTAGTTTACAACAAATATAGTTATGTTTTATTCACATAAAAAATAATCAAAAGTCGTAAGACGTATATTCTGATTACACAGTATTGCTTGTCAAAAGTTATAGAAAGTTTATTGATTATACAATATAGCTTATCTATACATGAACTATACATTATGATATATTTAAAAACCTGAATATTACTTAATTATACATGAAGTATACACTAACTACATATATTAAAGAAAAATGAAATCAAGTTTTAGTAATATATCCAGCCATAGATTTAACATCTATATTTTTCAATAATAGATAATTTAAGATTAATTTCTAATTTTAATTTAATCACCCTAACTACATAAAAGATATTGAATGAATTTCTTTTTTTTTTCAAACTAAAAGAACATCATAATACTATTTATTACCATTAAAAAAAGGACAAATTACTTAACTACACTCCTTTACTTACCTTAATATCCATTTATCCCTACTTATTTCAAAAATTTCAAAAATCCCTTATTTACCTATGTATCCCGTGCACAACGCTATGTATCTCGATATGTGGAATGTATCATGTCACGCCCCAAACTCAAGGGGCGTAACTGACTCCTAAAGCCAAAACTCAGGCCTGAGCCGACCCTGCTGAACCATTTGCTACTAGCGCATGACAGTCACATGCAATTAAGAAAACAAACAAGTATATCTCGGCTTAAAACTAAGCCCTCGGCCGGCAAGGCCCCTGTCAACAGATCTACAAAAGAACCAGCTACTCCCAAGAGTTCATATAAAGAAATATCCAACTAGCACAGAAGTCCTGATTGGGCCGTCGAGGCCACCATGATATCTATACCAAAACTAAAAACAGGTAAATATCAATACAATACATCAAACAGCTCACAAGCTTCAGCAAACCAACAACATAGGCCAGCATGGCCATAACGTTGCTATAAACCCCACACACTAGTCTGCAAGCCTCTAAGAATAGTAAAGATTGGTGGGATAGGGCCCCAGCCTACCCATGAGAATATATACAACAAAAGGTAACAAACCTCCCAACTCTGGCAGCTCCGGAGGAAAGGGGCTGACCAATCGGATAAAAGTCAATCCTGCTGATATGGAGGTCTACTCGGTCATCTGTCAGGACCTGCATGCATGAATGCAGCGCCCCCAAGGCAATGGGGCGTCAGTACAAAATAATGTACAGAGTATGAAAGGCAATAGACTATGATGAGGTATCCTGATATACCGGAATAATCTGATAAATAAATTAAGGATAAGATAATTGTACTGACCTGCTTCTAAATCTAAATTTATCAAAAATAATAAAACAACAACCTAACCAAGCCCCCATAAGCTCGGTAGGTACAAACAACACATAAGACCACCTACTCAGGCCCCCATAAGCCCGGAAGGTGCCAATCAGCCTGTATACCCCTATCAATAGTCCCCTAGCCCCGCAGGCAGTCACATAGCCCTCTTAGGCATCAACATATCTTATAGACAACTCATAGCCCTCTTAGGCAACAACATGGCCTTGTAGGAAGCACATAACCTTCTTAGGCGTCAATATATATCCCTGTAGGCAACTCATAGCCCTTCTAGGCATCAATATAGCCCCGTAGGCAACTCATAGCCCTTCTAGGCATCAATATAGCCCCGTAGGCAACTCATAGCCCTTTTAGGCATCCATATAGCCCTGTAGGCAGAACATAACCCTGCTAGGCATAGATCACATTCCTGCAGCTAACAACAATAGCCCAAAGGCAACAATAACAATCCGACAGCTAAAAGTGAGCAATTTAGTTATAGGCAACCTATACAAATAGCCTCTAAGTTGTGTCCAACATACGAATGTTACTACTGAATAAGAATCTCGATAAGAGAGGATTATACGCACTCGAGCAGCCAACAATCAACAATAATAGCTATAAGTATAACAACGATAACAACTCAATTACATTGCTCCTAAGCTTTAAGGAAACATGCCATAGGAAGAGAATAGCCTTAACATACCTTTTTCGCTAAATTCACGTGGCCTAAAGACTTTAACTCATAACTCCCTCGATACTACAACAAGGTAGGACCATAGTCAACACACAAAATAAAAGATACCATGACAATACAATAAAAAATATGTATTTCCGTCGCAAATTGCTATTTGCTGCTTATAAAAGCTAGAGTCGATGAAAGAAGGGTCTTACCTCGATCTTAGGTTCGTAATTCACCTCAAAACCTTCAAATATACTCAAACCCCTACTGTCCCAACACTAAAATGTGATATGCTACGCAATCGATAAAACAAATTATACCACGGTGTTGAGCCCAATGCGTAGAACAACTTTTGTCAAGGACTTACGTCGAGAAAATCTATATTTCACTTGATCCTAAAAATGGGTTTCTATGTTTTCTCTGTATATTTAGCTTAAAATTAAGAAAAAACTCGAAGAAGAAGATATATACAACTTTCCACCGACCTAGGGCCCCACCTCACGTGCCTGCTTGCGCAGTCCCACGAAAATGCGAATATCTCTCTATTCTGAAGTCGTATGAATGAACGGTTTGATGCGTTGGAAACTAGACTCGTAGACCTTCGATTCAATAGTTTGTGGGCCCCATAACTCTTTATAGATTGGGAGAAAACCTCCAAGACATTTGACCCAAATTTCAGAGAAATCTTTAAGAAGGAACTTACGATAACTTCCGCCAACTTTTATTTTGCCACTTACCTAACTTCAAAACTTGAGATGCAACACTTGAACACTTAAAATAGGACATACCACATGATTCTTAATTTATTACTCACCCTCCTTGTCTTTCCACGAAGGTACGAGTTAATTTAGACGTTTTGAAAAGTCGGGGTGTTACATATCAAACGCTATGTATCCCGCATGTATCCCGTGCACAACGCTATATATCCCGCTATGTGGAATGTATCAAACCTAATGTATCCCGTGCACAACGCTATGTATCCCGCTATGTGGAATGTATCAAACCTAATGTATCCCGTGCACAATGCTATATATCCCGCAAACATCATTTTTAAGGGATTTTTGATAAATAGAAAACTAGAAGAGGTAGGATGTTATTTAGTACTTATAATATGTGATTCCTATAATTTATACTTAAAAAAATTGTATTAACTAAAGGGGAGGAGAACATGAAAACCTTCCTAATTTTAAATCCTAGATCGTGTAGAAACAAAATTAGTAGTTTCCATATTTTATTATTCACGTTAAATCAAAATTTATTAAAAGAAATTGAAATCAAGCTTCATGAATATATCTAAGCAAATATAAAGATTTATTATTTTTCTATAATATTTAATAATATAACTTAAAGACTTATTTCTAAAATTTAATATAAGCACCCTGCCTATATAAAAAAAAATAGTGAATGATTCATTATTTCGGGAAAAGGGGGATATGACTAAAATTTTGCGATTTAAAGCAGATATATTCCTCATTAAAAAGTGATATATACCGTTATTATCTAATAAATGATGTATATTTACCCTTTTCGTTAGCTAATTAAAAAAATTAAAATTGATTTTTAAATTTCAAAAATATTATGTGGCTTTAAAAAAAATCACCTCACCCTTTTTTTTACCCCTCCCAACCCCACACAACTAAAATTCAAACCCATTTTATGACAAGTAGAGGAGGAATTATTTTTTAATTTAATCTAAGTTGGGTCTGGAGGGGTAAAAAAAAAATATTTTTTAATTCAGTAAATATGAATGTGTTAACGAAAATGATAAATATGCACTATTTGTTTTCATTATGTTTAAGACGTTTGAATCTGAATGAATATTTGAATATTAAGATGTTGCATTAAGATCTGAATACTAAATAATCAAGATTGCTTTCTCAACATTTGAATATATAAAATTTGTATTTGTTCAAAGAATAATAAATATAAAATTTAAATAAAATACTAAATTAATTTAATATTATATAAATAAAATATTAAAAATTTCTATATAGCAATTATTGTCGGTGATGATTAACGATGGTGATTGTGTATGTCGATTTGGGATGATGTTAATTGATGTTGATGGTTGTGGGTAGTATATTATGATAATGGTTGACATTAGTCATTAACCTTGGTTGTTATTAGTGACGTCTAATAATTAGTAGTGAAATGATATCGATAACTAATGGCGATGGTGAATGATGATTGCGGTTAGCAATATATAATGTTGATTAATGATGGTAATTTTTTATAGTGATTAGTGGATAATATAATGATTGGTGGTGATGATTGAAAATGATGGCTAATGATTATGACGGTTGATTTGGTGATTGACGATAGTGGTGGTTGTGATTGAGCAGAGGATGATGGTGGTGGTAGATTTAGCTAAAATGGTAGTCGTGGGTAGTGGGTGAACGTAGATGAAGTAGCGGTCTTACTAATATTAAAACTTTGTTATATTTCTTAATCATTCAGACCTATTAGGTGGTTGTCAAATAAGAAAAACACACTTAACTATTATGATATGAATGATTGAGATTCGGACCTTGAAATCATATAGACTTAATAATGACTAATTAGATTTGAATGATAAAGATTAAGACCATAATTAAGTGCAAATACAAATGCGGACTAAGAGCCTGCTTGACATTTCTACTAAAAAACTCCTTATTTTTAGAAGAACTTTTTTTAAAAATAGCTTTAGAAAAAAAAAAGTAACTTGTGTTTGGTTGATTCATTTGAAAAGTGTTTTTGATAAGTGAATTGTGTTTGATTAATTTTTTTTAAAAAAGTATTCTTGAGAGCCAAATTACGAAAAAGGACAAGTATCAATGCACTTTTAATATTAAGATTATTTTAAATATCTATTATAAATTTTTAGTTAAAACTTTATTTTTATTAAACTAAAATGTACATATTCAAATTTTCAAGCAATATTATACATAGATGAATAAAAAAAGATTTAATATTAACATGTCGATTTATATATAATTAAAAATATCAAGAAAAATAAATTTAAAAATTATTTCACAAATTAAATCACTACGCACGAAAACTCATCACAAAAAAATAAATATAGGAGATTTATTGGTAAATATGTATATATGAAAGGGATATTTGGTCTTGCAATAAATAATTTTGTGCTTTTCTTTTTTTAAGAAGCAAATTTTTTTAACTTCTTCCCGACTACAGAAAAAATATTTTTACTTCTATTTAAAAACAGTTTTACTGATTAGTCAAACACCTTATTTTTCCAAACTAAATATTTTTTACTCAAAATAAGTGTTTTTAACCTTTCAACAACAATGTTAGACAAACTCTAAGTATTCTTTACTCTTATGTCTTTTTGGATGGATTTATTTGATGAAATTAAAATAACCCATGCGGCCATAATTATTTAAAAATAAAATAAAAATAGGAATATTTTTTACTTGTTATATTTTGACTTGACACATTTATTAAGAAAATAATGATTGGTTCAGTGACTTTACCATTTTACTCATATTAATTGATAGAGTCTTAGAGCCTATTTGACATTGCTGCTAAAAGTGACTCATTTATAGAAGCACTTTTTAAAAATGACTTTTTAGAAAAGTGTTTTTTTTTAAAAAGCAATTTATGTTTGACTAATTTATTTGAAAAGTGTTTTTCATAAGCAATTGCATTTGACTGGTCTGTTTTAAAAAGTGCTTTTGAGAGTTAAATTTCGAAAAATGACCACTATTAATATACTTTTAATATTAAAATTATTTTATAGAGAAAACTATTTTAAATATCTATTATAAAAAATTAATTAAATTTTTTTTATTAAATTAAAATGTACATATTTAAGTTTTCAATCAATATTTACCTTTTTTTTTTAAAAGGATTGAAATATTTAATTGTTGTTTTTTTCTCCTTTTACTAACCTTACAAAAATATTGTTATCATTTTTTTTTTCTAATTCTGTAAAAATATACGTAAAGTAATATGTAAAATATAAAATAATAATATATAATCGTAAAAAAATATAAATTTATTATATAAAAATAAAAATAAAATTCTTAAATGAAATTTAACCAAATTTATGCGATATGTTAATTAATTAATAAGAGATTTATTGGTAAATATGTATATATGTAAGAGATATTTTAGTCTTGAGAAGCATAACTTTTAGCTTCTTTCCAAGAATAGAAAAATTGCTTCTGCTTTTGTTTAAAAACACTTTTAGTGATTGGTAAATCACATTTTTTCTCTCAAAATAAGTGTTTCTGGCCTCCTAACAACGATGTCAAACAAGCTCTTAAACATATTCCCTCACTACATTTTTCAAAGACACATTGACTCAATATTAATAAATTGAGGGTATAATAGGAAGAAAAGAAATTGTCCTTCCTTGATTTGTAAAATATGACAAGTAAAAAAGGAAATCAATTAAGAAATATTTGACAAGTAAATAGAAACAGAGGAAATATAATCATACTTAACTAAAGATAGAAGTTGAAAAGTTCTCTTATTTAAATCCTAGACTGTCTTGAAAACAAAAACAACAAAATCATATTACATAGTTTTCGCTTATATATATGATTTGATTGATGCATGACTGTTAATTATTTTTCTTTCAAATAATCTAAATTACTGTAATGACGGAAGATTTGTAAGTGTTTTGGAAGTTAGGGAGAATATGGTTAAATGCATTTACGATTTTATTTCTTTAGCATTGAGATCGGTCTGATTTTTCTGATCAAAATGATGTTTCTCTTCCATCTCTCATTGCTGTCAAATCTTATATGTTCGTTGTTTCAAAACTAGTAAAATAAAAGAATACCAATCGATCATTTACAATTTGGTGCTCGAGTATGACAGTGGCAGAAGCCTAAAAGATTGTCTTTAAAATAATTATTCTAAGAATGAGATATTGAAATTTGAAGTCCAAAAACATACAAAGAATGCACTTTTGGAGCTCAATCAAATTTACGGCCAAGAAACCATTCATACTAATAAAATGAATCATTCAGTACGGTACACGAGTGTTTCAAATAAATTCAGTAGTCTATACCCAAATTACAAAAAAAAGGCTTAAATATGTACACATACACACGAATAATATTAATTTAGAGTTTTCTTTTTTTGTTCTTAAATACAACTTGTTTTTAATATATTATTCTTAGAAGACCTAAATGTTTAGCTTCGCATAGTAATTATTATTATTATTTATAAATATAAGTATTATTTTTAGTTAACAAGGTGTAGTCATTTGTTTGCGATATATTATTTTGGATGTTATTGTAAAAACTATATTTATCAATATGAAAATTTGAGTTATTTAATTTAAAGTTCTAAAATATTTCAGTTATAAAACAGAGAGTTATTTTTTTCTTTTAATAATTTTCAATATTGTTTTATGTGAAATCAATAAGGCACAATACATAAACGCACCATTTAACTTGACTTCAACTGACATCTATGCTTTTCGATTATGAGTATGCACTTAAAATTTGTATAAAGTTAAACAAATAGACGCAAACATTTTAGTTCGTGGCATAACAAATATTTGTATGCATCCAATTAAATGTGATGACAAAATTCTATTGTATCAATTTGGACGCAGACCTGTAAAATTTCTTTTACCCTTCCACTGATCAACGCATAATACTAGTACTAGTACTAGTTATAAAACCCAAACGTAGGTGAAAATATAATGTATTAAAATTGATGGTTAACTTTCTAATTTTTTATTATTTTTTGTGAATTTTGGTTTGATGGATATGAAATAACCTCTATTTGTTGATACTTTTTGCCATTATACCCCTTTTAACTTTTTTTCTTCTTTTACTCTTTTCTCATTCTACATAAAATTAATCTTTCCTCATAATTTCTTATAAATTGTGTGGTCAAACTTCGACAATCTTGCTTATTTTGAAAGTCGTTTGTTATCATATGTATTTAACCATTTGAATTTAGCTAGTTATTACAATATTAATATATGCTTGATCAAGTAATAACGGAGCTTCATGTATTCAAGAGGTGTTAGTTTATAGAAAAATGATGTTGTGTAAATAACATTTAAGGAATTTTTCTATGTATATTGTAACACCTCGGACTTCGAAAAGGGTTAAAGAGGGGTTCGTACAAGTCACACATCAATTTTAAGTTATGGGTCAACTTCAAACTACCATATTTCTGAGCACATAATTATAAGGTGACCCATGACCTATCAAATTAAAGGTTCTTTGAGTCCTCTTTCCAACGCCACCAAGATTTCTTCATTTCAAGTTCAGAGTAAAAAGATATGCATGCCCGTTTTAGTGAACCTTCCTTTCAAGGCACCTTGACAGTTTTTAAGAGGGGTAGTTTGGTCTTTTTGCAGTCCTTCTAAGCCTAAGACACATTTTTTCTTCACATAATTAAGGGTCTAATTAGTGTTAAAACATCTTTTCACGTTCTTTAACACTTACAAGAATTAGATCAAGGTTCCAATAGGAGAAAAAGCTAGGGTTCAAGCGTTCTTCAAGTTTCCATCGATTTTCACTAAGAACCTTTGTTTTTCCCAGGTATGTAAGACTATCATAGTGTTGAACTAGTTCATCATCACGCCCTACATCTCAATTCAATCAGAAATCGTCATATCTAAAGGATCCATTCATAGTTCTTGATATTGAATTCAGTTCTTTAATGATTGAGGTTTTGATTCTTCTGTTTTGTGAATCTTATAGTCAGGGGGCGGATCTACATAGGTCCAATGGGTGTCACATGACACTGCTTCGTCGAAAAAATTTACTATATATACATATATAATTAAAGGCAAAAAAAGAAATATTGAATATATTATATACAGTGACACTTCTTAACATAAATGTAAGCTCAGCTTAGTTAGTTGGGTGCCTTAACTCTAAGGGGAGGGTCGTGTGTTCGAGTCCAGAGCTTGTCATGTTTTTATACATTCTGCTTATTTTTTATGTTTTTTTTTATTTCACCTTCTTTCTCACCAATGAAATTAATTAAGAACAAATTATTAAAAGTTTAATATTATTAATTTTAAAAAGTATTTTGAATATATTTCAAAAAGAAAAAACTCATAAATTTTTTAAAAATAATTTTTAAAATATTTCTTTTTAGAAAAGGTACAATAGTGAGTGCGAATTGTATTTTATTCTTATTTTGATCTTCTTCTTTTTTCAAAAAAAATTATGATGTCACATTATTTTATTTATTGTTTTTCATTTTAAATGATGACACTCCTTATAAAAAATCTTGCGTACGCCACTGCTTATAGTGTTGTTCATGCTTAGTATCACATGAACCCTACTGATCTAGTAAAGTTATGTTTTCAAAAGGAATTGTATGAAAGTTCTCATGTATTGATTTTGGGTTTGAGAAACAAGAAGAGTTTAGGAACAATTTCCTAATTCTAAACTAATTTGGGGTCCTAAGTTAACTTCAAAATTCATCAAGGATGCTGGGGAGGGCCTTGGGCAGCGCGCCAGTAATGCGCTAAGCCTGCCTTCAGCAGATCAGGCCCTGGGGCAGCGCGCCAGCAGTGCGCCCATGCCTGACTTTTGAAGTTCAGGGCCTGGTGCCCTGCGCCAGCAGTACGCCAAGGATTGTTAGGCCAATTTTTTTTTTGTTTCATCCGGCGCGTGTTCTTTTAAATTATGGCCACGCTCCCTTCTCTGTATTAGCTTTTATAAGCTCCATTTACCTTTGACAATTCTTGTATATCCTAATCACATGTCTTAATGCACATTCAAAACTAAATTGAATTTAAGAGGAAAGTTCAAGAGCTTTTATGGAGTTATTATTGAGAATCCTTATAACCAACAATGATCTTAAGCTAATTTTTCGAAAAAGCAAGGATGAGTTTTGAGAAGAGTTTCATACATGATTGAGGAAGAATATAGGGAACTAAGTATTCCCAAATGTAACATTTTTACATTGAAAAAAGAGAAACTTTGATTTCTAAAGAGAGTTTATAAGTTCAGGATATTTCAGAGCAATTACCTCTTTTAAGAGGTTAATTTGAGTAATTAACTCAAAACAGAGAAAGAGTATTTCTACTTGAGCATGAGTATATATATTTATTGTGAGTAGTATTGAGCACCGATATGAAGATGAGTTCAGACAACTCACATTTCTCATAAATCATGTAACCAACATGGGTAAATGATCGTACTTTTTAGACGACTCATTATTGCTTTCTAGCATAGCTTTAGTGGATCCACTTAGTTGAGGTGTTCTATACCCCGACAAGTTATAGGACAATTCTGGCAGTGTGGACGAGACACTGTATTATCACATGGATCATAGTGATGGTTGTTGGTTAGAGAATCTCCCAAATTGGAGCAAAAAATAATTTATTGTATTTTTATATACATCCTTGAGTTAATATCTTTTATTTATGAAGCTTTAAACATTTCATCTCTTATTATTGCTTTGTATTGAGTTGAGTTGAGGTGAGTATTCTTCCAGTCTTATCAGTTCAATTATCTATGCATTCAATTTTCTTTACATACTCGTACATTTAATGTGTTGATGCCATTCGACCTACATCTTATTATGATGCAAATACAGGTGTTCAGGGTCATCAACAAGAGTTTTGTTAAGATCACTTGCACCCCAGTTAGCTTTGGTGAGCCTCATTACTTTTCAGAATATTTTACATTTATTTTCCTGTTATTGTTGAGTTGTCATGGGTATTGTCCCGACATCTATCCTAGTATTAGAGGCTTCATAGAAAGTGAGAGTTAATGAGTCTCTCAGTATGTTCCTTTATGTTTTGAGATCTCGAGACTATTGAGTTTAATTATGCATTAAAGTTCCTTATTTGCTTAAGTAAGTCCTCCGTTAAGTAGTCAGTCAGTCCAAGGGTTCGCTTGGGGATCAATGATGGTTCTCGAGTGTCGACCACATCCAGGGTGTATACTCGGGGGTATAAGAGCACAGAGTTCAAGAGTCCTAGGGTGTCTATGAAGCCGTGTTTAGTAGAGTTCTTCTTATCGGTGTGAATCGCGCCACATCTATAATTGGGAGGCTACCACATTTAGGAACATTTCACTTTCTTCTTACTCTTTTTCATATGATAGCATTCAACTTTATAAAAGTTTCCTCTAACTCTTGCTTATGCGTGTCTTTTTCAGACCATGCCTCTACAAAGAGCTGTTCGAGGGCGTCTTGCTAGGAGGAATATTAATCCTCAAGGTCAAGAAGCTCATAATACACCAGAAGTGCAACCCCTCAGGGAGATGTCACCAATGCGGAGTTAAGGAATGTTATTCAGATGTTGACTCGGGTTGTGGCAAATCAGACAACAAGGAGTCCGGTCGTCAGGATGTGGCTGATACATCCAGAATCCATGAGTTTTTTAGAATGAATCACCTAAAGTTCATACCTTGTGGAAGAACTTCAGAAAGTGTTTGAGGTCATGTGTGTTGGTGATACAGAGCATGTAGAGCTAGCCTCATATCATTTTAAAGGTGTTGCTAGGATATGGTATGATCAATGGAAGAAGAACAATGCAGATGGGGAACCACCTTTGAGTTGGGTTGTGTTTGAAGATGCTCTCTTGAGGCGCTTCTTTTCATGAGAGCTAAGGGAAACAAAAGTAAGAGATTTTCTTAATCGAAAGCAGGAGTCTATGAGTTTGCAAGACTGCAACCTCAAGTTCACTAAGCTATCTCGCTATGCTCCGGAGATGGTGACTGATATGAGGAGCATGATGAGTTTGTTTGTGTCTAGGGTATCCTGATTATCGAGTAAGAAAGGTAAGACGGCTATGTTGATAGGGGACATGGACATACCCATGCTTATGACTCTTGTACATTAAGTTGAGGAAGATAAGTTGAGAGACATAGAATAGTTCCGCAATAAGACGGCTAAGACAACAAATCAAGAGTCCAGCCAGCAGAAGACCAAGAATGTAAATCGGTCATTCTTTTAGTAAAGGTCATCTAGGCCTGGTCCATCGTCAACTAGTGCGCCTACAACATAGAACAAAAATTATTACAGGAACCAGAAATCCCAGAATTTTAGAGCTCAACCTACTTAGTCTCAGGGTAGTGTGGCACAAGGGGCTACTTGGACCCCACATGTGCTAACTGTGATAGGTACCACCCAGGAGCTTGCCGTGATGGCTCCAATGGTTGCTTTAAGTGTGGTCATATGGGTCACTTTATGAGAGAATGCCCTAAGAACATGCAGGGCAATTGGGGTAACAGAGCCCAATCTTCTTCAGCGGCTCCGACAGAAAAAACTGCTCCAGGAGGAGCCACTTCAGGGATAGACAGAGGATCAAACCGTTTGTATGCTATAACTAGTCTCTAGATGTTGTCACTGGTATACTTAAAGTCTTTACTTTTGATGTTTACCACACCCGTTGGTGAGTCTATTATAGTAGAAAAAGTTTATCATGATTGTACCATCTCTGTCTATCACAAGGACACCATGACTGACTTAGTTGAGCTAGATATGATGGACTTTGATGTTATTCTAGGTATGGACTGGCTTCATGCTTGTTATGCCTTAATCGATTGTAGAACTCGAGTAGTCAATTTTCAGTTTCCTAATGAGGCAGTTTTAGAGTGGAGGAGTAGTTCAGCAGTGTCAAAAGGTCATTTTATTTCATACGTTAAGGCTAAAAAGTTGGTTTCCAAGGGGTGCATCTATCACTTAGTCCGAGTTCATGACTCTAGTGTTCAATCAGTTCCAGTTGTAAGTGAGTTTCCAAAGGTCTTTCTAGACAATCTTCCCAGAGTCCCTCCTGAGAGAGAAATAGACTTCGGAATATATATTCATCCTGATGCTCAACCCATCTCTATTCTGCTATATAGAATGGCTCTAGCTGAGTTAAAAGAGTTAAAAAGAGAAGTTGAGAGATCTTCTTGATAAGGGTTTCTTTCGACCTAGTGTCTCACCTTGGGGTGCTCCGTTCTTATTGGAGAGAAAGAAAGATGGTTCCTTTATGATATGTATCGATTACCAGTTGAACAAGTTCACCATAAAGAATAAATATCCCCTTCCGAGAACTGATGACCTTTTCAACCAACTTCAGGGTGCCACTTGCTTCTCTAAGATTTACGTCAGATCTGGCTATTATTAGTCAAAAGTAAGAGAAAGTGACATCCCGAAGACAGCATTTATGACCCATTATGGTCATTATGCGTTCCTTGTGATGTATTTTTGCTTGACCAAATCTCATACAACGTTCATGGATCTTATGAACAAAGTATTTAAGCTGTATCTTGATATGTTTGTTATCATGTTCAGTGATGACATATTGATTTATTCGAGGAATGAAGAGGACCATGCTAGCCATCTTAGAATAGTTCCACAAGCTCTCAAAGATCAAGAATTATATGTCAATTTCTCTAAGTGTGAATTTTGGCTTGAATCCATGGCGTTCTTAGGCCACATTATGTCTGGTGAATGAATTCAAGTCGACACTCAAAAGATTGAGGCAGTGTAAAATTGGCCAACACCTACATCACCAATTGATATAAGGAGTTTCTTGAGGTTGGCTAATTACTAGAGAAGGTTCATCTAGGGGTTTTCATCTATTTTATCCCCATTGACTAAGTTGACTCAGAAAACAATTTATTATTAATGATTTGAAGCTTGTGAGAAAAGCTTTTAGGAATTGAAAACTCGATTAACCACTGCCTTAGTGTTGACCCTACCAGAGGGTACAACGGGCTTTGTTGTTTATTGCGATGCATTTAGAGTTGGACTTGGTTATGTATTAATGCAGAATGGTAAGACTATAGCCTG
Source organism: Solanum verrucosum (assembly GCF_900185275.1). Lineage (NCBI taxonomy): Eukaryota > Viridiplantae > Streptophyta > Magnoliopsida > Solanales > Solanaceae > Solanum > Solanum verrucosum. The sequence continues at coordinate 1,643,044 of NW_026020399.1, forward strand.
TGCATCCATACAACTTAAGATTCACGAAAAGAACTACCCGACTCATGATCTTGAGTTGGCAGCAGTAATTTTTTCTCTCAAAATATGGCGTCACTATCTGAAGTTTAAGTCCTGGCGATCGCACAAACAGTGCGCCCAGACTTTTGAAGTTCAGGGTCTAGTGCCCCCTGCTCCAGTAGTGTAATGACCCTCCTGGTCATTTCTGTGTTTGCCTTATGTGTGTCATTTAAAGCGTTCCTATAGAGACCCCAAGTCATTTATGACTTGTTGGGTCTGACAATTCGGTCACCTGGTCGTTCGTTTGATTATTGTGCGAGCTTTAGTGTTTTTGGGAGCTTATGAACCTTGAACGATCATTTTTTATCAAAAGTTCAAGAAGATGACACCGGAATCCAATTATGACGATTCCATTAGCTCTGGAAGGGTCATTTTAGGCTAGTAGCATGGTCGGCATGACTCCCGAGGTTCTCAGTGTGAGTCGGTGTGATTAGGCGTTTTAACTTTAAGTTTAAGCCTAAGTTTGACTTTAGTCAACATTCTGAGTAAACGCACTCGGATGAGAATTCCGTCAACGCGGTTAGCTCCGGAATGTCGAGTTTGGTCTAGATTGACCCTTCTTTTGTGTCCCGAGGTTTCCGATATTTTTTCGAGCCCTTTTGTGGTTTTGACTTAAAATGGCATTTGGGTGTGGGACCCACTTTTTGTCAAGATGACCTCGTATGAAAAGTTTGACTGCGCCATTGAGTCTGGAATATCAAATTTGGTATGGTTACATATCTTGTTTGCGTGTACGGGGTTTCGAACGAGTTCAAAGCACCCCGTCGGAGTTTTTAAGTTTTCAAAAATTATACTGAAAATCTGCTATATAATGCAGAATAATCAGCTGCCTTTCAAAAACTTTAAAACCTCCTAACTCTCCCAACTCTCAACCGAATTAGGTGATTCGAAGTGCGGGAGCTTCGTATTTTCAGTGGCTTCGCTGTAGAGTGTTCGGAATTTGTCAGGTGTGCGTCGTTCGAGGTAAATTTTGCGATAAACGTTGCTGCTGTAACCTTTTTTTAGGGTTTTAAGCTTTTGTTTTTGGCATCCTTGTTTTGGTCATATCTCACTCATTTTGGCTCGGTTTTGGGTGATTCGAAGTCCAACATATTGAGAATTATGGTGGCTTCATCGTGGAGTATTCAAGGAGTGATGGAAACCATTCGTAAATTCTGAGTTTAGACTGTTGCATGTTTTCTTTTAAGTTGATTAAAATGTGATTTTCCTCGTATGTTGGGTTTTCTGCGTTTTGAGCCTCGAATTGTGTTCCATTTAGGGACACAAGTTCAGGGTACTATTTTGGGTCTCTTGGCAGAGTCAAATTCAGACAGTTCGGTGCGGATCTCACGATTCTCGTTTTGACTCCAAAATTGACCTGTTTCCGTTTGTTGTGATTTTGGTGTCTAAACGACCGTACTAACATTGTGATCCTATATTTGATAGAGTGACAACGTTCAAAGGTTGTTCGGGAAAGAAAAGCTCTGGCAAAGTGATTTGGAGCACGCACGGTCGACCTTAAGGTAGGCTACGACTTTCTTTCTATTAGATTGAGCTTAATTGTGTAAAAGCATGTCGATTGGAGTGAATTGGGGGTGGGTACCAATTTCCTACTTTACTTTAATTAAATACCTTATGTTAGGATCGATTGACCATATTTCGCGTGTAGTATCATGTTAACCAGTTTAGTAGAGTTGCATGCTTATGTGCTAAATGCTATTATATAATTGTATGCTATGTGTTGTATGTTTAGTTTATCTTTAACCGTAAGCATGATGTCCTTAGTCTAGGTTAGACTAGCATTGCCTTAGACTTATGACCCGTGTGCGCTGGATATCCTTGACTTTCTGCCGACGTCGTTCAGATGACTTAGCTCCTTGTAGACTGGAGTAGCAGACTTGAGTTTGATAGTTTGAGTCTTAGATTAGGCGTTATCGCTGGTTGCTGCACTTATGTATCTTCTTTCTCTAATTTTGAGGTTTAAACGCGTTCTCGAAGGTTCGGTGCATCACTAGAGGCGTGTGATTGAGATAATATATGCTTGAAGCCTTTTCTGTGATTTCTTAGAGTGGACGGCATTTCATGGTGGCTGTTGTTGGATTGGATCCTATTGAAGATACCATCACCCCCAAGGTCATTCTTTCTAGTTGGGCTGGGAGCATATCGTTGGCTGGGTAGACTCGGTGATTTCGGCGATCTCCCCCGGGCCTCTTTTTCTAGCTGGGTTGGGAGTGTGCTGTTGGCTGGGTGTCCCCGGGTCGCTCTTTCTAGCTAGGCAGGGAGCTGACTGCATGGTAGGACGATTCACGATATCTACCTCACCCATGGATCCCTCTTTCTAGTTGGGCAGGGAGTGGTTCCCCTGGGGTCACTCTTTCTAGCTAGGCTGGGAGTGCACTGTTGGCTAGGTGGAGTCTGATGGATTATCTTGGTTACTTTGGGCTAGGAGCCCAGTTTCTTCTTTCTCAATAGACTTAGCTATTACCTGTCGGGCTTATGGGGGTTCATTCAGGTTTAATTTCAACTTGCACACGAGTGTACTTTCTGGGCTTATGGGGGTCCAATTAGGTTTAGTTTAGTTGTACTTAGTTTATTTCTGGTATGCTCATGTGCTTTCTTTTCATATCCTCTTTGACATCTCTGTGTCTAGATTCTATCCTTTCTTATTATTTTTACCCCTTTTGCTCAGACGACCTTTGATGCCTACTGAGTACCTTTTGTTTTGGTACTCATGCTACGCTCTACATCTATTTCGTGATGCAGGTCCTAGTACCAGTTACCAGTGGTGATTAGTTCCAGCCTTCTTTTCCAGCTGTGACTCGGAGACGAGAGTGAGCACTTGGCGTTTTGGGTTTGTCTTGTCTCCTTCTTTTGTTTTAGCTAGTCTTGTTTCCTTTGAGACACCCTTTATTGTGGTCCACTTTTGGGACTTGTACTCTCTATTAGATAGCTATGTACTAGTGACTTCCAGGTTCTGGAAGGGATATCTGTATATATTTATTTTGCTTTGTTTCCGTCTTGTTGTCCTTGTTTAGATTATTGGGTTACGGGTTGGCTTACCTACTGGTAGAGTATAGTAGGTGCTATCATTACTCGAGAAATCGGGTCGTGACAAGTAGTACGCCAAGGATTGTTAGGTCGATTCATTTCTTTGTTTCATCTGATGCATGTTCTATTAACTTGTGATCACGTTTCCCTTCTCTGTATTAGCTCCTATAAGCTCCATTTACCTTTGAAAATCTCTGCATATCCTAATCGCATGTCTTAATGCACATTTAAAACTAAATGGAGTTTAAGAGGAAAATTCAAGAGCTTTTATGAAGTTATTATTGAGAATCCTTTTTAATTAAACTAATTTTCTGAAAAAACAAGGATGAGTTTTGAGAAGAGTTTCATACATGATTGAGGAAAAATATAAGGGAACTAAGTCTTCCCAAATGTAACATTTTTACATTGAGCAAAGAGAAACTTTGATTTCTAAATTGAGTTTATGAGTTCAGGATATTTCAGAGCAATTACCTCTTTTAAGAGGTTAATTTAGTAATTACCTCAAAACAAAAAAAAGAGTATTTCTACTTGAGTATGAGTATATATATATTTATTAGGAGTAGTATTGAGCACTGATATGTGGATGAGTTCAGACAACACACATTTCTCTTAAACCGGTAGCCAATATGGATAAAGAATCGTACCTTTTAGACGACTCCTTATATCTTTCGAGCATAACTTTAGCGGATCCACTTAGTTGAGGTGTTTTATATCCCGACAAGGTATATGACTGTCACGACCCAAGCCTAGGGCCTAGACGTGACCAGCGAATGGGGAACCCGAAGGAACCCCAAACAAGCCTCATAGCGTATCATTACACATCCTTGGTCGCGGAAGCAATTAAAATGACCATAAGCAATAAGCATAATCAAAGGGGAAAATCGGGACTAAGGGAGCAAGAGAAAAAAAGAAGAAATGATACATAAATACCATAGATGAGTCAAGCTCAAGCATAATACACAACTTGTCCAACACCACCTCTAAACATGAGTACTTAGCGGGGGCCAAGACAAACTATCGGGCTCACCCTCATAGTCAAAACATAACTAAAAAGAAAAGTCTTATACATAGCAAAAGATCATGAGCAACGTCCCCAGAATGGAGGACTCACCAATAACCTTGATAGAAAATCGTATTAGCCACGCGGAAGAGGATGGTCAAGCGGTGCTCCGGTCCCTACATGGTGACATCATGTAGGCATAGAGTATGCGTTAGTACGTTTGAATGTACTAAGTATATGGGATGAAATGCAATGCTACAATAGATGGACATCATAGGAAAAATGCATAATCATACCCGAAAGAAATGATATGTATAATGATGCTTACATAAAAATCATATTTAGTGGGACGTAGTACATGTGTGGTGAGTGACCATCAATATAGTATTTTCCAAGGCCTACCACCCCTTGGAGAGGCGAAAGAGGTACAAACCCCTCAATGTGGTTACCCGGGCCTACCACCCCCGAGCTAGGGACCAAGGTACAAACCCCTCGATGTGGTTATACGAGCCTACTACCCCCCGTACTAGGCAACCAAGGTACCAACCCCTTGATACGGTTACCCGGGCCTACAACCCCCCGAGCTAGGCTTGGTCGATTCACAATACTTATATAGAGAAAATCATATACATGTATCCATTTCATCATCATTTCAATGATTATATGACCATTCGACTCATAGGACGTACATTGGACATTCCATTTCCTAAGAATTCTATCAATGGCATTTTATCAAACACATGGTGGACTATTGTTCATGTAGATAAAATTATGTCTTTCAAGAGTACTAAGTCCAACCAATTCCGAAATACATATAAATCAGCCCACCAACAACATACATATATATATCAACCTTCATAATTTGATCATGGAAGCATGAAAACCATAAACATCACATAATAATTCCATTTCATGATAATATGCAAAAATAGACCATAATAGAATGTGTAGTAGTAATTCCATAATTCAAGAGTTCATAAATGATCATAAGGACCCATAAACTTGAAGTAAAATAGAGGATAAATGGTTGGACTTGTGGAAAGGAAGGTTTCCACAATCAACCCACATACCTCAACTTTGGAGAATCCTTGATGAAGATTGGAATGGAGAATTGAAGCTTGAGATTGAGTCTTGAATCCGGAATTAGGGCTTGAGATCTTTGAATTTGGTTGAAGATCTTGGTGAAATTTTGAAGAGGGCTTAGAGAGTGTTTTTGAGTGTTTTTAAGCTAGAAAGAAATATAACTAAGTATGGGACATATCCTTTTTTTATAAAAGAGAAACGTCCCCAGCCCGCTACAGTAACTTAGCTCTCTGGAAATTGCAATTCTGCTCGGACAGGTTTTACGAAAATGATCATAACTCCTTCATCCTAACTCGGAATGAGGTGAAACCAATTGCATTGGAAAGCTAACTCAAAGTGCTTTAATTTAATATGTGGTGGCCCTTCCAGTTCTTTGTGTGCTAAGAGATATGCCCCTTTAAAGTTGACCCTCCAAATCGCATTTTTTGCGATTTTCGAATTTTGATACGGTTGCTCTAAAATTCGAGTTAGACTCATTTCCCATTCAATTTGACCCCCTGAATAAGAATATGAAGTCGAATTTCTGAAATCATGCACGGATTTTGAGATATATGGAAATTACAATTATAGGTGTTTCCGAAGCACATTTTCGGGCATTTTTGGGGTTGTTTCAATGACAATTCTGACAGCGTGGGCGAGACAATGTATCATCATATAGATCATAGTGATGGTTGTCACTTAGAGAATCTCCCAAATAAGAGTAAAGAATAATTTATTGTATTTTTATATACGTCCTTGAGTTAGTATCTTTTATTTATGAAACTTTAAACATTTCATCTTTTAGTATTGCTTTGTATTGAATTGAGTTGAGTTGAGGTGATTATTCTTCTAGTCTTATCGGTTCACTTATCTATGCATTCGATCTTTTTTACATACTCGTACATTCAATGTATTGGTGTCATTCAACCTGCATCTTATTATGATGCAGATACAAGTGTTCAGGGTCATCAATATGTGCTTCTTTGAGATCACTTGCACTCCAATTAGCTTTGATAAGCCTCATTTCTTTCAGAGGATTTCACATTTATTTTCCTGTTATTGTTGAGTTGTCGTGGGTCTTTCCCCAAAATTTATTCTAGTATTAGAGGCTTCATAGACAGTTAGAGTTGATGAGTCTCTCAGTGTGTTCCTTTTTTTTTTTTTTCGTGATCTTGAGACTATTGAGTTTGGTTATGCATTTAAAGTTCCCTATTCCCTTGAGTAAGTCTTCCATTAAGTAGTCAGTCAGGCCAAGGATTTGTTTGGGGACCAGCGATGGTTCTCTAATGTCGGCCACGTCCAGGATGTAGACTTTGGGCATAACATATTTATATTATGTGTTGAATTCCTTTTCTTTTTTTTTTGTGCATTTACTTTATATAATTTTTACATCCAAAGACGAACTAAGGATAGATTCATGGTAGTGGAAGTGATATCATGCAACATTGTCTCATTTGATATTCTTACATATAGATAGAAATTAATGACATAAGTGAATGAAGTTGGCTTTGTGGATCGTGGTTTGAGAACCATTTTGCTTACGTTAGGTTGCATGTTTTGAAACCTATCACCTACATATTTTATGCATTTTTTAAAGTTATCGGCTAAAACTGAAAATGAAGAAACCTAAACTCGAACTCAAGTCACGCATTGATGTTCTCGGGCAAAAGAGGGCACCCCTGACCAGAGGCGGACCCACATGCTATTGTGGAGTGCACGTACACCCGTTAACTTATGAAAAATCATGTATATATATGTATATTTATCTTGAGAAACTGACAAAAACTAAATATATTTAATAGTGCCCCCATAAAAAGTATGAAATGCTTTGTACTAATGATATAAGCTAATAGATCCTCTCTCCCTGATCTCACTCGCCCTCTCACTTTATACAAACACAAATGTATAAATTGTGTTTGCGTTTGTATAAAGTGAGAGAAAACTGTATATACAAATACATATCTCTTCGTCTTATACACTTGTAATTATACAATACAAATCTTCATCTTCCCAGTTCTCTTTTGTCTTTCTCTCTTTCTTGCTTTATACAAACACAAATTATGCAAAATACAATATATAATTTGTATTTGTATAAAGCGAGAGAGAGATTTTATATATACAAATACAACTGTTTTAACTCGATTCAATAGTACACGAATTCAAACACAAAGAACATATACATACATAAACACAATTTTCATAGACACAGACGCTCGATTTATACAAATTACTGCGATTTATACAAATCAGATGCCAACGATTTTATACAAATCAAAGCTGCATGCGATTTTTATACAGATCTAATGCTCAGTTTACTATGGAATAGTTTGCTATGGAACACAAATAGCAAAACTGTAGCTATAAAATTGATTTTTATGTTTGTTAAACCTAAAATTTACCTTTTAAAATATATGATAGTTCTTCAAGGTATAAGTGCGTTTTCCAAATTAACATATTCACGTGCACTCCCAACCCACCACATGGTCGGCTATGTTCACACCTCTCAATAAAAAAAATTCTACTTTCACCACTGTGACCAAAATTCTAAATTATTTTTGGGAAAAAGTTATGTTTTCAGCTTTTGAATTATAACTTTTACTACCATCAAAAACACTTACAATTAATCCAACATGGACTAGCCATTTTTTATTGATCTTTTCTTTTCTAGGTGTTGACGAGACAAAGAAAATTCATCTTAATTTTTCACTTTTATAATGATATCTTATAAAAAAGAATACCTACCATAAGGTAAATAAGAGTTCCGACTAAAGAAATATGATATCAATTGAAGGTAAATAAATTTTTTAGTTTCTAAAAGGAATCCACTCTAACACAAAATTCATGGCATGGTATTTTGACCCATCTAGATATTCGTTTTAATCAAGACTGAAAACTTAAATGATGGGAAAAAACAAACAAACACACAAAAAAATTACTAACATAACGTATCAAAATAAAGTTGACAAAGTCTATATAACACACTAATAAAGTTTACAAAATCTATAAGCAAAATCAATTCTTTATCTGGTAGTAGAAGGAATTTACTATTGCAAGAATAAGTTAGATGTTTACTAATTGAATAGAAATTGTCTTATTAAGAAATACTTTGAAAGAGAATATGGGAATAGTATCAAATCCACGTATAAATATTGTACTCAAGTTGTCATTACTAGCTTTAATCATTTTTTTTTTTGGTTAAAAAGGTTAATGTTTCGCTACCATAGTTAGAAGTTAAAGCAAGATTTTCAAAATGAACTGACTTATTATACGTAGCTAGTGTTATTATTTTACTAATTGACAATCCCTTTTATCGTCTTTTAGTATTTTTTGATGTAGGCCAGAGGGTTTACCTAATTGAAAAAAAGTTAAAGATGATTTTTTTGAATAATATAGATTTCTCTAAAATGTCCTTGTGTAGAAACATAGAGAGTTATCTTGAAGAAATATCTAGATATTTTAGATTAGTTGCTAGAAGATAAGTTCACTAGAACTTTCTTATAGATTTAATGAATGTGTAGATATTCTAGAGAGCTAGATATTTGTAATAAAGTTAAAGATGACTTTTGAATTATATAGATTTCTCTAGAATGTTTTAGTGTTGAAACATAGAGAGTTATCTTAAAGAAATATCTAGATATTCTAGAGTAGTTTCTAGAAGATAAGTTCACTAGAACTTTCTTGTAGATCTAATAAATGTGTAGATATTCTAGAGAGTTAGATATTTATAATAACCATAGAATAGTCTAGATCTTGTAATATCTAGAACCATCCCACATAAGTATAACTAGGGGTGACCTTAGTCATTTGTAAACCAAAAAAATAAAATTTGAAAGCAATTCAAGGGCGTTCTTCCATAACAAGTTTTCCTTTCTAATTAAATACTTCTTTTTCTTTTCTAGCTTCCTTTTCTTTAGTTAAATCTTCTGATCTTAGTTGACGATCTTGGGCTAGCAGAAAGTTTTTTGAATTATACTTTTGTTTTGCTATTCTATACAGAACAAAACGTGGGGCTGACTGCTTCTTGTTAGCTTGGTACCTTGCTTAGCCAAAATATCTGCTACCTTATTGGTGTTGTGCCGGACCACTGGATTCCCCAACTTCTTCAAAAGTGACTTGCATGACATAGTAATAGATTCGTAAGTAGGTTGGTCGTGTTCTAGAAGTTGTATAATTTCAATGGAATCGATCTCTACTTCAATTGGGTACAGGTTAAAGGAGACAACCAGATGAATGCCTGTTTGGAGGGCTTCGAATTTAGCCATGGTATGAGTATGGCTGAAACATTTGTTAACAAAACCTACAACTCATTCACCATCAGTGTTCCTGATGACTCCACCCGCTTCAATCTCGTCCTTGTCAGGTGAGAAAGACACTCGATAAAAATATTATATATCACGAAACGATATTGATCACTTTAGAAAATAAATGCGAAGAAATAAGAACCGAATAATTGCTCATTTTGATAAGATGATAAAATAATATATTTTCAAAAGACCCATATATAACTATATGGTCTCATTAATATTTAAAATTAATAAATTCTTAAAAGTACAAATATATTTAAGACAATTTAGTGAAATATGATTCTATTGTGTTTTTATTTTTTTATATTAAAAATTAAATCTAGTTGAAGTTCATTTCTAACTTTTCTTGTTGCATCCAAAAATTTCGGTGTTGCTACGACTGCAAATCTTTTTGAGTGCATGTGGGATGATATCTTTTGTTCTCACATAATGTTTTACATATTTAATTTGTTATTGTTGATTTTGTGACACCTTTTAAATGAGAAGCCATTTTTGGATATGTTTTTCCTATATTGCTTATATAATTTATTCTCTCATCATTATACATCGATTGTTCTTAGTAAAGATACAATGAATACTATTTGATTATTAAAAAATAATGAATATTATGTATAATGAATTTATTTTTATAATGAATCATTGAATTCTTGAATTTATTTTACAATGAGTCATTTAACAAAAAAAATATATTACATTGAATCATGCCATACATTGTACTTTATGCATAATGATTTTTTTTTTGTTTTTATATCAATTCAATAAATGTAATTTAGTAAGATACAATGATTTTGATGTATTCATTGTACTTTATATATTTTATTTTTATTTTTATGTGAATTCAATAAATATGACACACAAATTAGTAAGATACAATGATTTTGATGCAAATAAATTAACCTTCACTGAATTTCAAAACACTCTTTTAATTAATAAATATTAATTTATCGATACAATAATTTCTATAAAATAAGAATATTTTATGATCCACCTATATTAATTTAGTGAGATTTTATCATTCGTGATCTAAACCAAATAAAAAGTATTATAAACTTAACGAAATGTAATATAAATAACTTAATACATTCGAAACAGAAAACTAATAACACTCTTTTTGTTTACTTATCCAATATAATTAAAAATAAAACTTCATTTTTCTTGTCCACTTTGATAAATAAAAAACAATTGATATTATTTTTTCCAACTTTTGTCCTTATAATTAAACAAATAATTTTATTTTCTTAGAATCAATTCGAATACTAGTGGTACTTAAGTTTAATTTTTATACTATAAACCTAATTAAGTATTACTTTTTTTCCTAAATGAGTGAAAAATGATTTTTTAAAGCCTAATTTTGATTTTTGAATAGTATAAAAAGGACGTAATTCTTCATTCCCCAAATCTAGGAATTTTGTTCAGAAAAGTTCCGCACTTTGTCTTTGCGGCAGCCTGAGAGTTGTGTGTCACCGGAGTTTTGTGCTTTCAAATTCGGAGCTCCAATTCGGAAGAAATGGGTCGTTCTCGGGCTGTTCATCAATCCACCGATGATGATCCAAGCCAGAGGTCAGTAAAGCTATTCGATGCTTACTCCATTTCATTTACAATTTTTTTTAAAATTTTTTTTAGCCTGATTTTATAGTTTTTGCTTTGTTTTTGATAATTTTCACTGTTTCGAAGTGTTTGGGTTCTGCACATATATATAGTTTTTGTTGTTGTTGTTAATTTAGAGTTGGAGCCATTGATGGGGTTGCTTTAATTAGTCAAAATGACAGTTAAGTTCAGTAATTGATGGGGTTGCTTTAATTAGTCAAAATGATAGTTAAGTTCAGCAGTTGCAGATGGAGGATTTGTAAAGAAAGAGAGGGGGTGTGGGAGCAAGTTTTATGCGAAAAAGGTATAAAAGATTTAGTGTGAATCAGTAAATGAAAGGGAAGCATAATTATTTAGGTTTTTTTTTAATATTTGAAGGGTAAAATTTGAATGTACCCTGGTTCAGGTTTTCGTGCCTGATATTTGAACATGGTACTACTTGGCTGTAGAGTAAAGTTATAGTTTTAGGTAACAACGCCATTATTTATGGTAAGAGTATAAATTGAGCAACCTAAGTGATGCATGCTGACCAAGCGAAAAAACAAAGGAAGAAAGTGAATTTTGTTAGATTATACAGCAAGAGAAGAGTTTATGTCCTGCAACAAGAAAAGAATGCTCCTCGACACATTTCCCAAGACCTTTCTCTCTCCTACTTCCTAGGATTGTTGAACACCTTTTTGAGTGAGTCCGTCGGAATCTATTCATTTTCTCTTGTATCCCCTTAGCTAACACCTTCTGTGCTAGCTTCATAACCACCTTTTCTATCTTCGTGTTTCCTAGACGTCTTTCTCAGACACGGAGGAAGACAATTTATTTTAATGTGGGATTCAAGTCTTTTGACATCACCGAGTGGAACTCAGATGGATCAACATGGTACGAATGGGTCGAGAGGAGTTGGAATATGATGAGACGTGTATCCATGAGCAAGAAAATCATGTACTGGATCTGTCATACCCTCAAAGAGTCTTCTAAAGACGAGGAATATTTTCAGGAGATGGAAAATTAAAGATTCGATCACAGAATATGTCAATACTAGAAAATTTAATGCTCAAGGAAAATATATGAGCATTTTGGCATTAAATGGAGATAGGAGATTGATATTAATTATTCCTTAAGCAACCATTAATGCAGGGTGGCTGGACATTGCATTTAAGATTGGTGAGGTTCACTCAATCAACCTCTCACCTGGATAAAACAGAACCTCCCAGACTCATGAAAGCCAGTTACCCCTATGCCAAAGTAGTCAAAGAGAGTAAGTGGCAAACGGAAAACCTCTGAGAGGCTGATGTTAGCAGCAGAGCAAGGAATATTAGCATTGATGACAACTACGGAACTAAGGATGATGGTTTACTCTGGAAATGTGTAGTTGGCACTTTGACAAGGGGAGTTTTGAAAGACCAACTTTGGCAGCTGTAAGAAGGTGGACTACAACAAATTGGAAGACAATTTCCTGAGTTAGCATCTTCGAGATGCTGGGGAACTCGTTTCTTTTTGAGTTTCCAACAGACATATGGCGAAAAAAGATACTTTAGAAAAACTTGTCCTTGAAGAACTCCAGATTGTACCTGGAATGGTGGAGTTCAGTAGCGGGTTGCAGTCACAACTCTTTCAAACCTTTAGAAACTTGAATTCGAGCCTTGGGGCTTCCCCTTCACATCTGGTCACGAAGAGTCTTTCGTGAAATTGGTGATCTGTGGGGAGGGTGGATAGCCATCGAGGAAGAAACGGAGCTTAAAATCCATTTGAAGTGGGCCTTGATTTTCGTCACCAATGGTTGCTAAAATATTCCCGAAGAGGTGTAATCATAAGAGATGAAGTGGAGTACTATATTCCGATATATGGGTAGGGAGAAAACCTTGCTTTGAGGCAAAGTCAGAGCTCAGGGAACTCGTCAGAGAGGTTGCAGGCATCAAGGACTTTGAACAGGAGTTTCTCATTGGGAGTCAAGAGGGGAAGCACGTGATGTGTCCTTGTGTCACAACTGGAATTTCTCATTGGGAGAAGACACATGACTTCCACATGCAGGGATTTATGATTCAAGGTGATATTATTGAGAATCCAACAAGGATCAAAGAGGAAATTATTGAGTTTTAACAAAATTGTACACTGAAACAAAGAATTAGAGACCTTCCTGTAGTTTTGGTACTTGTCCTGTCATAACTGAAGAGGAGAGGGAGAAGATGCAAGACAAGTTTCATGAACAAGAGGTTCTGAGATGTCTGAAGTTGTGAGCTGCAGACAAAGCTCCAGGGTCAGATGGTTTTACTATGGGATTTCTACTTAAGTATTGGAGAATTTGAAGCATGATATATATGGAAGCTTTTCATGATTTCCACAAAATGGAAATCTTTGAGAGAAGCTTTCATGCAATTTTCATAGCCTTAATTCCAAAGAAGAAAGGTGCCAATGAATTGAGAGATTTCAGGCCTATCCATTTGGTAGGGAGTGTTTATAAGTTGCTTGCAAAGGTACTGCCAGAAAGATTAAAAGGGGTGGTAGCTTAACTTATGGATTCTTAACAAATGACTTTCATTAAGGGAAGACAAATCATGGCTGCTGTCTTGGTGGCCAATGAAGCCGTTCACTCTAGGATTATACTTAAAAAACCCGGAGTCCTTTGCAAACTTGATATTGCAAAGGTATATGATCATGTCAGTTGGAATTTCATGGTGAATATGCTTCAAAGGATGTGTTTTGGTTATAAATGAATTTAATTAGGTCAACATTGCATTTCAATTGTGACTTTTTTTGCCCTCATCAATGGTTCCCCTACTGGATTTGTTGGTGCTCATAGAGGTCTCAGACAAGCTGACCCATTGTCTCCCTTTTTGTTTATTTTGGTTATGGAAGGTCTTAGCAATATGATTAAGACAACAAACACTTGTGGTTGGATAAAAGGCTTTGAGTTGGCACGAATGGCAATAGCAGCCTGGAAATCACTTATCTGCAATATGCGGACAACACCCTAATCTTTTGTGATGCTAATGGAGAGCAATTCAAGTACTTAGGAGTGATTTTGGTGTTATTTGAAGGTATATCTGGGCTTCACATTAATTGGAGGAAAAGCTGTCTATATCCTATCAATGAAGTGCCTGATATGGCTCAACTATCCACAATCCTAGGTGGTGATGTTGGTTCTTTGCCTACTATATATTTGGGAATGCCATTGGGAGCAAAATCAAAGTCAATGGTGATCTGGAACAGTGTTATAGAAAAATGTGAAAAAGAAGCTGAATAGATGGAAGTCACATTACATGTCTTTGAAGTTACCCTTATCTCAAAAAAAAATCACATTACATGTCTTTGGATGGTAGACTCACTCTTATTAACTTAGTGTTAAATGCACTTCCAACATACATGATGCCATTGTTCCCAATATTAATAGGGTTTATCAAATATCAACTAACTTGATAAAATCAGGTCATTTTTTGTGGCAAGGAAACAATAAAAAGAGAGGTTTTCACTTGGTCAAGTGGTACCTTAATCACTAGCAAAAAACACGGAGGATTGGGTATTAGAAATCTGAAATTTCAGAAGAAAGCTCATAAAATGAAGTGGCTATGGAGATTAACTGAAGAAAATCAACATCTATGGGGAAGAGTCAGTAATGCAAAGTATGGGAGGAAGATAAATGGAGGACCAAATAAGTAAACACACCTTATAGAGTTAGCATGTGGGGATCCATACGGGCTCTATTTCCTGAATTGAAGAGCTATACATCCATCAGAGTGTATGATGGAAACAGAACTGCCTTCTGGAGTGACAACTGGTGTGGGAGTGGTAGTTTGCTGGAGAATTTTCCTGATATATTTGGCTTAGTACTTCATCAACACAAGACTATTGCAGAACTTAAAACAGACCAATGATGGGATCTTATCTTTGGAAGATTGTTCAATTATTGGGAGATTCAGAAGGTAACAGAGTTTTACCAGGTCACCAGCATCTCCTTAATGCTGAAGAATACATCATTACCATTTTCAAAAAACAAAAAAAAACAAAAAAAAAAAACAGAGTTTTACCAGGCATAGAAATTCTTCAGTGGCCTACAAGGGGGTCTGATAGATTAAGGTGGTTGGGACATGGCTGTGGCTCTTTTAGGGTGGGTAGTGCTTTCAAGTTACTAAATCAGACCAACAAGCAGGTTATGAACTGGTCATGGAAGCACATTTGGAAGATTTAAATTACATATAAAGTTTCTTGTTTTTCTTGGCTTCTGGCTATAGAGACTGTTCTTACTCAGGAGAATCTGACAAAAAGAAAGTCCACCTTATGCTCAAGATGTTTTCTCTGTGGTGAGATAGCAGAGACAGTTAATCATCTGTTTCAACATTGCAAAATCACTGAACGACTATGGACAATATTCATCAGCCTTAGAGGAATATCTTGGATAATGCCTGGAAGGATTATTGATGTTCTACATAGTTAGGAGGAAGGAGGTTCTCAGGCAATAGACACGGATAGATGGAGAATTGTTCGAACAAGCATTTTGTGGACAATTTGGTAAGAAAGAAATTCCAGATGTTTTGATAATGTGGAAAACTCTTTGCAGAAGATAAAGTTGAATTGTCTTTTGCTTATTTGTTTTTGGGGTAAACAGTCCTACTCAGAAGATTCTGTTGATATAATTGATGTTCTGAGTAGCATTTAGGATGACTATTTTTGTATACCTGAAGCACTTTCGTAAATATGATTTCAGGATGATCTATGTATTGTTTTGTCTATTATACACACAAGTCACCCTTTCTAAAGAAGAAGAAGAAGAGAAGAGTTGGAGATACAAAGGAAAATGAGCGAAGATTCAAGAGTCCTAATTTGAATATGCGTAATTATGATAGAGCATTGTTGAATATTAGTAATATTTAGCAGTGTTATCAAAGGCGAAAAGCGCAAAAAAGCTCTAAGGTCTGTGGGGGCTTTAAGTGTAAAGCGCAAATAAAGCGTGGGCTTTAATGAAAAAAGGCACAAAGGGAGAAAAGAATACAAATATATATGTTTAATTCAAGGCTAATAATTATAAACATGAATGACAAATATATGACCAAAGAAATTGAATTTTTTTAATGATAAAGTGAAATATCAATTATTTGGTTTCACTTCTTCATAAAAGGCTCATTGCCATAGAAATGTTTGCCTTAGAACCTTGATGACGACACTAAAGCGCACATAAAGCGAGGCAAAGCGCTCAACATGTTTTGAGCCTCGCTTCAAGGCTTAAACGCGCCTTTGATAACAATGATATTTAGGGGTGTCAAATGGGCAAGTTGAGTTGAACTTAGGCGGATTAAAGTGAGATGAGTTAATAAATGAGCAGGTCATCGTTACTTGGGCTAAAATGAGTTGGGCTAAAACACAATTCATAACCCGAACTCACCCAGTTCTTACTAAGTTTTAATTTCTTTGTCTATTCTTTTGTATTTCTTTAAGTTTCTAATTAATCTTTTGTCTTTATTATGGGTGTATATTACATATCAAATGAAAATATTTTGACAAAGTTTCTCATGGGTCAATTTGGGTTGAAATGTGTTGGGCTAAAATGGGCTAAGCTAATAAATGGAGAAGTCAATGACCCACCCTAACTTTGGTAGGTTAGGGTTTCATGTGATAATTTTGCCATCGTAGTAATATTAGATACTGAATATATTTGGAGAAAAGAGATGTTGAGTTGCAAGTTTTGATATGGAATACAGAGGAAGGCGATCTAAAAAAAAAAGAAGAGAATATGGAGGAAAAAGGTGATTTTTTTTCCTTAATCTTTGTAATGTGAGAAGTATCTTACTAAAACTACATAGGATGTTTCAACTCAACAGAAGAATCAAGTATAAATTTCTTTATCTCTAGAAGAATTGAATAGAAAGCTCCTTGATCGATAATGTAATTTCTATGAGGTATTTTTGGATTTCCTTCCATTTTGGTTGTTTTTTTGAACTAAAAGTGTATATTAACTGCTATTGGAAGTGCGTGTTCTTGAGAGGATAGTCTCGTGATTTGCTTGCCAATGCGATCCTAGTCGTTAAAACAGAGGAATTTAATGAGATAGACATGTCATTCTCAACTTGAATTAGTGTTATTGACATCTCATGGTTTTATGTTTAAAAAGTTGACCAAACTATATTTTCAGTGAATTTCCTTTTTATTTTTTTATTTTTTTTTACTTTCTGTTTTCTTTTTCTTCTCCTGCAGCCCTGCTTTAGTTAACGCCTTCTTTAGGGCTTTATTTAAGTGCAGCAGTGGTGAAGCCAATGCCT
The DNA here is from genome assembly GCF_900185275.1 of Solanum verrucosum. Taxonomy (NCBI): domain Eukaryota; kingdom Viridiplantae; phylum Streptophyta; class Magnoliopsida; order Solanales; family Solanaceae; genus Solanum; species Solanum verrucosum. The sequence continues at coordinate 1,660,326 of NW_026020399.1, forward strand.
CGCCTCTGTTTCCAAATGGCATACTTAAAGCTGTTACTCAGAGATTGTTCCTTATCTTTTTTTTGAAGGTTTTTATTTTTATTTTTGAGAAGGATAGATCCTTGGGTGCAATATCCATACCTGATATATAATGCAAGAAATACAAACTTTGTCTATGAAGTTGAGAAAATCAATGTTCAAAGTTCGTATTTCATAGACAAAAGTATTTCCTTACCTTTTGATCTTGAACACTGATTTTCATGATGTCATAGACAAAGTTTGTATTTCTTGCATTATATATCATGTATGGATATTCCTTATCAAAAAAATATCATGTATGGATATTGCACCTAAGGGTGTGGCCGAGTGTTCAATGAAGTGGGTTGAAAACCATGAGGACTGAGGTTTAAATCTCAATGGAGTAAAAACAAACATTAGGTGCTTTATTTCATCTGTCCAAGCATTGGTGGACAGAGTTACCCGGGACTTGTGCTAGTTGAGGTAGCGTAACCAGTGGAATAAGTCGAGGTGTGCGCCAGCTGCCCAGACACCATGGTTATAAAAAAAATGAAGTCTTGTATGGATATGTGTCTATGTAAACATAGTTCCATACTTATCAGTTATCATTGATTCATGTGGAACTGTATCTGATTTGATTCCATTATTTATTGGCCTGATCTGGTAACTTATATTTTCCTTGTCCCTTTAATTCTTTGGTAGGTCTAAGAGAAAAAGGGCAGCACCAAATGTGGAGAGTTTTGATACTGCAGCTACTGGTATGATCTTTTAGATTATACATTTGGTAATTAGCACCCTTGGGAATGAAAATCATTTACAAGAAGCAGGATCCCTGCAGTGCTATTTTCTCTCGAGATCTCCCATCAGTTTAAACAGACTTCTATTTGGCTTGTAAACGTGGACAAATTTGAACTATTAACTCCATCTGTCTAAAAAAGAAACCCTTTTTTCTATTCTCAAGGGAAGTTCTGCTACATCTTGTACGACACAAACTTTTCATTCATGTGCGTTCCCCGTTTTCTCTTTCCAATACAACTTTTCACTTTATTTTTCTCTCAAAGAAGCTCAAGATTCAATATAAGACCAAACATGTTTCTCCTATAAACATTAACTATTTCAATTTTAACTGTTTATCATAAATAAAGAAGACTATTTAAACTTAACTCCTCTCATATCATGGTACATAGTCAGATTTCACACGAAGCGGAAGTACATAATTCTTTATTCATCACAGCTTGTGACCATGTTTGTGCCTTGTGGAACAAAAATCTGTTTTTACCTTCTATTTCTTGTTTCATATTTTTTATTTTAATCTTGTTCATGGTGGAACAGAAAAAAGAGTAATTCATGAGTCTCATTGTATGTGTGCTCCTACTGCATTGTAACTACTCCAACTTTTGGAACTTTGTTATTTATGCCTGGTGTTCTACTCAGATGCTAATTACAAAATTTTTTCTGTTTTAAATTGAACCTTATAATTTGTCTTGTTTCTGTTTATAAAGGCCAAATATTGACTGAAGGGAAAAAGGCTTTGTACCATTGCAATTATTGCAATAAAGACATATCTGGAAGGATTCGGATTAAATGTGTTGTGTGCTCTGACTTTGATCTTTGTGTGGAATGCTTTTCTGTTGGAGCAGAAGTTCAGCCTCACAAAAGCAATCATCTGTATAGGGTTATGGTTAGTGACTTCATCTTATTGAATTTTCATCAAAATGTTGGACTACTTTAGTTAAGTACTTCTCTTGAATTGTTTTATTCGTATCTACATTTAACAGAACATAAATAGTTTAAGCCGGTGAAAATGCTTGAAGCAGTCTTAAATTGCAGCCTTAATTCTCAGTAGGTTTTGTTAATTCCTACGCTCTTCATTGATGTCACATTAATGAAGCAGATATCATCATTTTGTGTATCCTGATTGGTTTATGCAAAACTTGGGAAAATATTATAGAGATTGTTGAAGCTGCTGAGTACGTAACATCTTAAAGACCATTTAATTTATTTTTTAGAAGGATTGTGCCAGGTGAACTCTATACCTGATTTTGTATATGAGAGTTGACCACTCAGCTAATATGAAAGGGTTGTGCAATCTTCATAGCTGCTTGATGGTCAGGCAGAGTCATAAGAACTATATCTATGGTCATCCGCTCGTACAAGATGTATTTTTATCTAATAATCCTGTTCATCAAAGCGGGCTGCTATCTGTTGACATATTATCATAATTTCACTAACTTTTGGATATAATCCTTTACCTATACTCCCTCCGTTCCTTTTTAGTTGTCATGATAGGGTTTTGCACAACCCTTAAGAAAAAATTAATTAGTAGTGTAGTTTGACCCCTTATTAATTCTTTAATCTTTATCTATTTACGTGCCTCTTAATTCTAGAATAATTTATGCTAAGGGCAAAGTTGAAACAAAGAATTAGTTCTCTCTCATCTTCATCAAGAATAATTAATTCTCTTCTGATTGTTAATTTGACAACTATTTTGGAACAAGTATTTTTAATATACATGACAATTAAAAAGGAACAAAGGGAGTAGTTTGTTTGGTCAAACTTCTAAAATTAGCTTATTTTGAAAATTGTTTGTTTCAGAATTGCTTTAAAAAAAGTACTTTTGTGAGAAGGTGTGTGTGTTAGGTCAATCAATTTGAGAAACACTCATAAGTATTTAGTGTTTGACCAAACTTTTAAAAAGGTTTCTAAATGTATTTTCTCAAAAGTGTTTTTTAAAAAAAGTACTTTTGGAGGGAAACCTTTTTTCAGCTTCTCAAAAACAGCTATTGCTCCTACTCAAAATCACTTTTTATTCCTCTAAAAGCTTGGCCAAACAACCCAACTTTGAAAAAAACATTTTTTTAGAAAGCACTTTTTTCTTGGAGAATCTTGGCCAAACAGTCTACTAGTTACCTATAGTGGAGCTAAATTGGATTCATAATGAGACGCAGAGGTGGATCTAGAATTTCTAGAACATGGGCTTACCACTAATAAAAGGAGAAAAAAGAATGTATTAAGTGGGAGTTGATCCATTTTCCTTAAAATAAATAACTTAGCATTCAACCAAGTCACCATCCGACCCTTTTAGAGCATGGGTGCTATCAAACAATATTAGATCAATTTTAGGAAATATGTACATAGGATACCTAATTTGAGGAGAGACCATGGGTTCACATGAACCACTATTTCTAATGTAAAAATCCACCCCTGATGAGATGGAAGATAATAGATAGAAATATGCTCATGAAAAAAGGTTGTTCTAATTGCAACGATGAGATGCTTATGTGCGGGAGATGATTTTCACACGATTCAAGTAAGATGGACACTCATGTTGGTATTTGATACTATATCTAGAGAGGTAGAATTGAAATTCACGCTTTTTATGTGGATGCTAAGTAATAGAGAATGGGATGTTTACTTTGTTGGACTTGTCAAATCTAAAATTGGGGACAAGGTTTTTATGAAGCTGTTACTCATGAGTGAACTATTATTATGATTAATTACAAATGATGAGATTAGTAGGTGGTCGTATGTACAGTGGATATTCACTTCCCATCTTAGCTGATCAATGATCTAATGAAGCATTTTTCTCACATGTTTACATTTGAAGGAGGAGTTCTGGCTCTTTTATGCTGTTTACTTTGTTTAGTTATGTTCTCACCCTTTTTGTAATCTCTTACTTTTTATGGATATATGTGTGGGATATGTCTTCAAGGTTTTCTTCTATGAACAGGATAACCTGTCATTTCCTCTCATATGTGCTGACTGGAATGCTGATGAGGAAATGTTACTTCTAGAGGTAGTCTTCCATTTTTCTGCTTGTGCTTAAATATTTCAATCATCAGTTATTTCTCTACTCTATAGTTTTTTTACAAGTTCTCTTAAATATATCCTAGTGATCTAGATCTTATTCAGAATTCTGGGAGGATTAGAGTTCTCTTAGTTTTAGTTTATCGCCTGTCCTCTTTTTCTTTTGCAGGGTTTGGAAATGTACGGATTGGCAAACTGGGCTGAAGTTGCCGAACATGTTGGAACAAAGAGTAAATTGCAGTGTATTGACCACTATAAGTCCACATATATTAGTTCTCCTTGTTTTCCACTTCCGGTGAGTAACCCGCCTAACACAGTGCAGCATTACATCAAGTGCTTCATTATGAAAAGCTGAATCTGCACACTATATTTCTGTAGGACATGTCTCATGTTATGGGAAAGAACAGAGAGGAACTTCTTGCCATGGCCAAGGATCAAGGTGACTGAAGAGCGTTTCTTTATCGTATTCATTTTTTTTTTTAACCTCTTAAGCTTCTGATTTTGGATGGTTTTGCCTCAGTTTTCTGCTTCATACACTTTCTTGATTCAATCCATCAGTTTTTACTGTGTTCACTGCATAACACAATCAAGCTATATTTTCCCCCTACCTCATGTGGGACAGGCCAACATTTACTCCAATTGGTTGGTTTTGCTATTAATCAAGAAATTGATCTGTATTGGGTTAAAAACAGAACTTTGGCATGTCTTTCTGGGACCCCTACATTTCCCTTTTCATTGGATCAATAAAAAATTTGTAGCAGACCAAAATCATTTGTACCCCACACTCTTCAGAAGGCATCAAAAGAGTGACAAAAAACTGCAACAGCCAGAAATGTCTAGTTTTCTCTATCTTTCATAGTCCTGTCTGCTCATGCTTGGTTGGTAGTTAACAGATATCATCATATCTTGATAATTGAGTAGTACTGGTGTCGGAAGAAGTACAAGCATATCCACCATGTTGAAGTGTGTGAGTATCACATCTAAAAGATTAAGCTATTAGAGAGAGCACACTTTTATTTCATTAACTATGTATTCAACAATGCCCCCACGTGTAGGCATGAAGCCTGATTCTTTTTCATAGGCCAAGCATGTGGAAATTCTTTTCAATAATGGGTGGCAGTGAGACTCGAATTCAGGATCTCTGCCTTCATTGATGATTTAACCATGTTGAAGTGGTGTGATCATCTCATCTAAAGCTATTAGAGAGAACACACTCTTATTTAATTAACAATGTAATCAACATCCATTCTCAGAATCACATCATCTCTTAGTCTAATTGAATGTTCATTCTTGTTAGGATATGCAGCTCCCGGGGGAGTTAATGTTAAAGAAGAGTCTCCATTCTCTGCAGGAATCAAGTATGCTCGGGTTTGTTCCAAATAAATGCAAGTGTCATAGCCTTCTCTATTCTCATACGTTTGGACATGTATTTTCAGGATGGAAGATCAAAGGGAAGAAAATTCAACTGGACTTGCGTCAGGTAGTTTAGCTTCTGGCACAAATTGATACCCTTATAATTGACATAGAAATTCTTTTTTCATAATGGGTGGCAGAGAATCAAACCCAACACCTTTGTTGCTTGATACTATTTTGCAGTGTATGATCATCTCATCTTAAAGTTTAAGCTATTAGAGAGAGCACTATTTTTTAAACTTAATTATATCTTCAACAATTCCGTTCTAAGCTCATACTAAAAAGAGACAACAAAATAGAACAAAATTTCCCCCAGTGTCCCTGCAAAGGCAATACATATGTATGTGTGTGTGTGGATTCAGAGAGGGAGAGAGATAGAGATGACAATAGAATTGAAGGCAATTATAGTGGTAACTGTGGGAAAAATTATTATATTCTTCGGTTTGTGTTGGCATATGTTCACTTGTTTTCTCTATCATGTTTGATTTGGTTTCAGTTGGAGGCTCTGCTTCTGGTACATTAGCAGGAGCTGGAAAGAGGACATCTAGCTTACTTCATAGTAAGGAGAATCATGATAGCATCAAAGTGGAAGGTATCAGTTGCTCTAACATTATATCACAGAAAATTGTGATACTTACTGTTTGACCATTGCTTTATCTTCACTTTAGGATTCAGATATCCATGTACTAATCTTAAAGTATTCTTGTCTGGTGATGCTATTTATATATATTTTGAAAAATGAATATGGCAAAGAAATTCTTGCAAGTATACGCTTATTCCACATTTCTACTCGATTGTGAGCAGGAGATACCATGCCATTTCTGTAGTTTGTAGTTTGATAACAGTAATGCTGATAATTCACAACTATCTATACTTAAAGAAATAGGTGATGAAGTTTTTAACTTTTTATTGATACTTTCTTTAGAGTATGCATGGTAACTTTTTGATTGAGAGAAATGCTAAGAGTCTTTTGTTATTGCATTTAGGTTGTCCTGCAGACAGGAGTGTCGGAGAGAAAAAGCCTAGGTCATCAGTGGATGAGGGGCCTTCTATGACAGAATTAAGTGGTTATAATTCCAAGAGAGAGGAGTTTGAAATTGAATACGATAATGATGCTGAGCAGATGGTGGCTGATATGGAATTTAAAGAGACAGATAGCAATGCTGAACGTGAACTGAAACTTCGGGTATTGCGTATATACAATAAAAGGTAAGTAATCCTCACCGAACTGTGATGTTGGTACTTATTTCCTCTTTCCCCAACATATGCAAAAAAAAAGAATGTTAAGTACTATTTCTGTCAGTTACTCTTTTACCTTCTTCCCCCCTCTTCCAAGTGCGAGAATCTTTGCAGAAGAGAGCTATGATTCTGCAAGTGTTGATTTTCTTGCCACATTTGAAAATGTCAATTGACTTCTTGACTTTAAGATGGTTTTATTGAATGCAACATTCAACTGATGTATGCTGGTAGAATCACCTATTTATAGTTTTCTCGGGGATCTTGTGGATGAATAATGAACTTTATCCTGCCTTGAGCCACCTAGCAATTTGTAAAATTTTAAACTGTTCCTTTTTATAATGCATTTCTCAGATAGATGCTATTCAATGCAAGTTTCTCTTGCCTGTATCCATTTTTCAGTTGACTTCAGATTGAAGGTAGTTCAATACCATATTGACATCCCACTGGGCTGTTGTCTTCAAATAAATGTGGTTGATAATCTTCCCATGATTGTAAAGGGAAGTAATCCCAGTTAGGTGCTTCTGGTACATCATGTTGTCGATATGGATTTTTGAACTATGTATTCATGAGAAAATGTAGCTATTGAAAGACAATTATGTAGTAGAGGTCAGCAATTGTCTATGTTAGTTGCTCTGATGCACTAATGGTTCATGATACTCTTAATTTATTTTTGTTTGTGCGAATCTTCAATCTGTTAATATTCTGCAGGCTTGATGAGAGGAAACGTAGGAAGGATTTTATTTTGGAAAGAAAACTACTTCATCCTGATCCTTTTGAGAAAGACCTCACCCCGGAGGAGAAGGACATATGCCGTCGTTATAGGGTGTTCATGCGTTTTAGTTCAAAAGAGGAGCATGAGGATTTCCTTAGGAGCATAATCGAGGAGCACCGGATAGTTAAACGAATACGAGATCTTCAGGTTAAGTGCAAAGTCTTTCTACTAGAGTACCTCCAGAATGATAATCCTATTTTCTAGGCTCTTTGGAATCCTTTCTGAATGATTATAATCCTTATACAAAGATTGGAACATTATCAGCTTATAATCATGTTTTGTTACACACAAAACATTAGGTGTGTAAAACACAAACTCAATGATATGAAAAGAATTTAAAGTTCATCTTTTTTTTAAAAAAAATTCTAACAGTAGAACTTATAATTAAAGGTTTCTGTACTGGGTAAGCATTTCGTATAAAAAATTTATAATGTATTTTCTCCTATTCTGTTACTACCATGTGTAAGTCTACAAGAATGCTAACTAGTTTCCTTAACCATAGGTAGTGATCCATTTTCTTTTGTTTTTATAACGGTTTTGTTCATACCAACTTGGACACACCTCAACTTTTATTCATCAAGTACCTGGCTACCTGCTTCTCTCACCAGCATAACTATTAGCAACTTTGGCCACCAAATTTTTGGCAGATGGAAGAAGCATCTAGTATATTTTGTGTATGCTGGTATTTGAACCCTGGTCTCCTATGGTTTTCATCCCACTTAGTAGGCAATTTGGTCACACCCAATGGGTGCTGTAGGTTGTGGTTGTTGCATGGGATACATTTCAGATACTATAATCAAATAAAATTTGGCAAAAAGACCAATAGATTGGATCAAGCACGTACCTCTGGCATATGTGACAAATTTAAACTCTGCAGTCTTGTCTATTAAGTTTTCAAGTTAGTGTTATTGAAATATTCAGTCCCTGCACCCAGGATGCCCGAATTGCTGGTTGCCGAACTTTAGCTGAGGCAGAAAGATATGTTGAACAAAAGAGAATGCGGGAATCTGAAGAAAATGTACGTAGACTAAAGGAGAACTCCCAGAGTGGCCCAAGTGGCAAATATTTGCAAAGAGCAGGTCACTTTAAAGTGGAGCATGACAGCAGCCCTAGAGGAGTTGGTAGAGGCCCTGAAATGATGGATTGTTGCAATGACTTATCATCAACCACCGCACCACATGGTGTTGGAAGTGCTGTAGACATTTGGGATGTCAGTGGCTTTTCAGGGGCTGAGTTGCTCTCAGAAGCTGTAAGAATCTTCTTTTTCTTCTGCGACATATTGTTACTATTTGACTATTTCCACAATTTTCTTTGCGAGCATTAACCATGCGACTGGTATTATCTGACTTTGTACATATATCAAAATGGGTATTGATGTAGCAATTCTAATAGTATTGATGCCCCTGAAAAGTGAATTTTTTTTTGAACTTTTAGTTATTAGTGTATGGCTGTATCCTTTTAATCCTAACCTGCATTTGTGGCTATTGCAAATGCAGGAAAAAAAGCTTTGTGATGAGATGAGAATCCTGCCGGCTCATTATCTAAACATGTCTCAAACCATGTCCATGGGGATCTTTAATGGCAACATCACCAAGAAATCTGATGCGCATGGTCTATTCAATGTTGATCCGAATAAGGTGGACAAAGTGTATGAGATGCTTGTTAAAAAGGGCCTGGCTCAAGCATAATGTTGCTACTTTACAGGTTCAACCATGATTTTACTAATTTTCTACCAAAATTGGCAATGATGTAAAAAGGCTAGCCTGTTTTCTTAGATTCTTTCAAAACTATCTAAACCGTTACGTTAGATGAAGGTTGCTCAAGGCATGGCTGTTCAAAAAGTTATCACATACGTGTAACGCGAGGAAAAGTCATGCAGTGGATATCCTTTATAATGATACCGATTGTAGATGTGAGGTTCGTAACACAAGCTTTTCATAGTGTTCCAGTACCATTGCAATTATAATGGCGTGGTGAGTTATCTGTTCGAAAGGAAGCAGTGTAATGTAGACTTATGCTGTTGTCTGAGGCTTGTGTATACATGAGGTTTATACATCCAATTAGATTGTGAATAGTTTGCTGGTTCGCAGCTAGTTTTGAAAAGTGTTTCATTTGCAATTCTTTTTCCTCAAAACAGGGAAGTTGGATTGAGTATCCATTTTATGTTGTTGGATTGAGCATCTATTTTATGTTGGATTATAATATTTATGTTGTTGGATTATATTATTTTATCTTGATGGATTGAGTATCTATTTTTATGTTGTTGGATAATTTTATTTTATGTTGATTATCTATTTTAAGTTGTGTTCGTTGCATAGGCATAACAATTATTCCATCCACATTAATCTTGGAGATCTGTCAAACTTTCTACATTTTGTATTTCTAGACTTTATTTAACCACAAAAGAATCATACTCCCTTCGAGTACTGTTATTATCTAGTGTTTTCATATATATATATATATAGGAAAGCACGAGTTCAATATATGTTATTTTTTATCTCAATTTGTGGGACAAATAGAATTTGGAGAGTCAACTAAATTTTAATATGATTTTTTAGTTATTTTAAGTTAATTGTTGTGATTAATAATACTCTTTATGTAGTTTTTAAATAATGTATGCTATTCTCTCTATTCCAATTTATATGACATTGTAAATTTTGAGAGTCTACCAGTTTTTTTTAAAGTTGTTAATTATTGTGATTTTGTAGTACTTTTTACACAATTTTTAAATTATATAGTATGTTACTTCATCTTTTCTAATTTATGTGGTACTAATAAAACTTCAAGAATTAGTAATCAAACTTTTCATTAGTCTTTTTATGTAATTTTTAAATAATATTGTATTAGTCCCTTTATCCCGATTTAAATGGTACAAATATAGTTTCGAGAGCACCAAATTTTTGTGTTTTTTTTTTAAAAAAAAAAGGTTTTAGGTTGTTAGTTCTTGGGAACCGATAAAATTTCAATAGCCAATTAATTTTTTAATATATAAAACACTGAGAAAATAAAATAAACCAATTAAATATGAGGTAATGAAAGAACCAACTTTCAGATGGGTAATCAAGTTGAATTTCAACATATTATGGACGAAACATTACGAAGGATATATTGAATTGGAGCATTTATTCCCCCGTTGTCTCATTTACGTGATTATGTTTGATTGAATATGACGATTAATAAAAGAAATATTCTTAAAATTTATAGTTTGAAGTATGTCATGACACTGTATTGTAGAGAATTGCAGAATAAATGTATAATTGGAGAGCCCTTCTGCTAGCCCAAGATCGTTAACTACGACCGTAAGATTCAACTAAAAAAAAGAAAGCTAGAAAGGAGAAGGAATATTTTGAATAAGAGAACTTTGATATGGAAAAAGACTCTTTGATTTGGGTTGTATTACAAATGACTAAGGTCATCCTATTTATACTTGCGTGGGATGGTTCTAGATATTACAACATCTAGAGTATTCTGTCATTTACTACAAGTATCTAACTCTCTAAAATATCTACACATTTCTTAGAACAACTACAAGAAAATTCTAGTAACTTATCTTCTACCCTAAAATATGTAGATATTTCTTTAAGATAATTATTCTAAATACTACCAACCAATCTACTCTCTTGGTCTCCCCTGTAACTTGAGAAGTCTCCAGAGAAGGCATGAGGGTTTTCTAAAAGTCTCCTCTCATTACTTATGGATAAAGCTCTTAAGCTTAAGCTTTTACGAACTGAAAGATCTTACATATTGCAAAGATACGTCTCATACCACCTCCCTCTATCACCTGAGCTAACCTTCCCGTTACTAACGGAACACCCTTGTAAGCCCCCAAAAGAGAACTAATGTAGGGGCCTACAAACTTTTTCAAAAATCATATATAAAACATTTCCAAATTTGGATCAAAAGATTTAACAAATGAGGAATAATGAGTTTATAACTATAGTAATTGAACAACTTGCAATGCAACCATGGTGCAATCTCGATCTCCGAGCCCTTAACATAAATTTGGGACTCGCGGAATATCATTATTCGAATTTATTAACTCGATTTTTTTCTACATTGATGTTGTTCATAAGTTGGGTAATCTAAGTTAATATGGACCATCTTCAATATCACTACGCCTACAAAATTAGTAGTATTCACAATATTCAAAAGTCATACACAATTATAAGACCCTAGACATAAGATTAATAAAATATTGATGGAGTATATTTTTTTTTTTTTGAAGCAATGCGATTATTAATTTATAAAAATCAAAAGAGGAAAAGAAAATAGAAATTCCATATAAAAGTTAGTATTTCTAAACCTTCCCGCCAACAACCTGATTATAGAGACAAAACTACCCCGTCTTATTCCCAATACTCAGCTTATAACTGAATGGTAAAATAGTCAAATCTGAAAAGAAAATAACGGTTTGTAACGAACTTTAGCAAAATCACTTGTCTGTATAAAACAGAGCTCATTTTCGTTCTCTCTGCAAAAGAAAAAAAAAAGAAGAAGATGAATTTCTCAGAGATGAAAGATCAGGCAATTAATGGCGTGAAATGGTACTTCAATAGGAATTGGAATAGAGACGACGTGATGAATATGGATGAAATTTCCGACGAACTTCACTCAACCTTGGAGATGGTACATACATTCATCCTAGCACTTCCAATTTTTCTTTCCTTCTAAATCCCCAATTCTTCTCAGAAGATTTTTAGGTGTTACTGATAATGAATTTCAGTTTCTTACAGTTCAGAAGATTGATTTGTTTTTGCTAAAAATATAGGTGTATCTTAGTCTCTTCTGTGCCATGTTGAGCATTACTTGTGGATCCACTTTGCAATGGATCTCAATAACTGCGGGGAAATACTCAGTCCTTTATTTTGTAGCAAAATTAATCTTGCTTTACCTTACTCCACCAGAGAGAGTAGTACGTACGTGATCAATGACTCGTAAATTTTGTTGAATTATTCTTGAAGTTGATTCTTATAATGTAAATCTTCTGTCTTATGCAGAAAATGAGGATCATAATCTCGATGTTGGCTGAATATTCATTCGGTTCTACTGTTGGCTTCATTTTCAATTATCTCTTCAAAATTGAGAATCGGTAAGACTCAAAAGATACTAAATATTGTTTAGATATCCGTTGATCGAGTTTTTCGAATATGAAAATGACAATTGGTTGTTCTCCAGCTTTGTTTTCAGACTTTTGGTAGGTATAACAATTGGCACTGGAAATTTGTGGCATCAATCCATCAAAACAAAGGATAGGAGGGAAATCTACACCGGTTGCCTGAAATATTGCATTGTTATAGTATTCTCGATGATTGCTTTCTTTCTTTTGGAAGCAGATACAACTCTCCGGATGATAGCGGTAATTAAGCAGTTGTATGCATACAATGTAGTAATTAAGCAGTTGTATGCATACAATGTAGTCATTTTGAACTCGCTGACTCTAGTTTGAATGAATAATATGACTGATTTGTTGAATACTGTTTGTTGTAGATACACTCTGTGCTGATATTGTTCATGGGGTACCTTGTGATATATAGCCAAGAAATACTGTATGATGCTAACTTTGGAGATATTGACTTCGTCAACTGCACATTCACCGTCTTCTTCCATTTTCCGGGCATAATGATCCATGCTACAAGACTATACCTGCAGGGTGAGCAACAAGAACAGAATTAAAGCTGATGCAGCTAGGAAGTATAGAGAGTAAAATGTGCAGCTTACTGTAAATGAGGAACAAATATTCCTTTGTGTCTACATTTTACTGATTGAAGCAAAGTTTTTTGAATATTTCTTGGCAAATGAAATACTGATTGTTGAGTGCAAAATCTTGAATAGAATGAAAATACACATAATTGTTTTTTTTTTTCAAGATAGTGCAATAAAGAATTTCACAAATGCTTAATAGCTATTTAGGGTGTAATTTCACAAATGGTCGCTCAACAATTTGTTGGACGTTTGTTTGCTCCAAAGCATTTCCCATTGTATTTAAGCAAACTAAGTGGACGTTTGGTCATGAAAATTCATTTTATTTAAAATTTATAATGTTGATTTGTGTTTGATCATACTTTTTGCAAAGAATATTTAGTATTTGAATAACACTAAATAACAGTGTTTAATATGCACCTATCATCGATCCAAGGAAAAAAGGAATAACAGTTTTTGGGGATTCATAGTCTCAAACCCCAGTTGACGACCAACGATGACAACACAGACACGTATAAAAGTTTCAAGTAAAGATATTTGTACTAATTGAAGGATGTGCTTAATTAAAACGAAGTTATGGCACACATATTATGTGAGTTATTTCACAATATTTGTTATAGCGACTGGAGGTGTCAAAGAACCTGAGGGCATCAAAAGCCCAGATTCTTAAATAAGTATTGATAGGAGCCTAAATCAACAGTTTCATATTTGGAAAATAAATAGAAGCAATGCAATTAATTTATGAAAAATCAAAACAAAATAGAAATTCCCTACTAAAATTTCCCGCCAACAATCTAAGGCTGGAGACGAAACTACCCCGTCTTATTCCCAAGACTGAGGGGTAAAACAATAAATATCCTTCGGCAGTCATTGTAACGAACTCAGCAACCACTTTTTTTCTCTGTATAGCAGAGTTCACAGTTTCTCTGAAAGAAGAAGAAGAAGAAAAAGATGAATTTCACAGAGATGAATCTTCGGGACGTCAATAGGAACCGGAACAGAGATGACATGATGAATTCCGATGAAATTCCTCATCAAGTGCAGGTATTATTCATCAGAAATTGTTGTAATTTCATGAAATTATTATGAGATTTTTCTTTACTGAAATACGTAACAGCCGATCAGAAGATTTTAAGGTATTGTCGAGTTTCTTCTTCTTGGTACAGTTTCAGTAAGAAATAAGGCAACATTCTACTTTTCAGGATTGATGAATTTCGATTCTCACAAGTTTTTGATGTTTGCCCATTTTTCGCTTTTCTTTTGCACTTGCTTATGCCGTTTGATAAAATTATTGGAGTTTCAAAGCCACTGGAGTAGTTCTTGAGTGACTTATATGAGAGTATTTGACGAATGAGAAATTAAGATAATAATTTCACTTATCTTGATTTATCAAAGTTATAGTAGTTAAAATTTTGAACTGGAAAACATGCATTTTTGCTTGGATTCCCCCTTTTCCTGTGATTGATTAGTTTTTTGCTCAAAATATAGGTGGATCTTACTGTCTGCTGTGCCATATTGAGCTCTACTTATGGATCCTTCATGCAATATATCTCGGTAGCCGGGGGAAAACTCACAGTCCTTTCTTATGTAGCAAGTTTATTGTGGATTTACTTTACTCCACCAGGGAGAATGGTATGTATTTGTTGAATTATTCTTGACGTAGTCTTCTGTCTAACTTATAACATAAATCTTCTATCTTATGCAGAACATGAGGTTCTTACTCACCATGTTGGTTGCTTATTCATTTGGTGCTTCTATTAGCACTTCTACCATTTATCTCTTCAAAATCAACCAAGAGTAAGACTCAAAACATTGCTTAGATATCTGGAAATCTTAATTCTGTAGTAAGGACTTGTGAGATTTAGCTGCCTGAATGTGTTCTTCTCTTTCACAAGATAATGACATTGGAGTGGATCGATGAATTTGACATAAAACATTGCGTTTTGTATCAATCTTGCGCAGTTTTCTAAAAGTGACTACTAGAATATATAAAACTTGTGCATTCTTGGCTAATATATATGTTGTAGCACATTTGCTACTCCTCTGCTCCTTCTATATGTGTAGTTGATTAGTCCTTGTTGTTTTCTGTTCCTTATTTGAAAGAATACTCTGATAATCTTAACATTCCATGCTTGTTCTCCAGCTATGTTCTCAGACTTTGGGCTGCTATAACAGTTAGCACTGGAAATTTCTTGCATAGAGCCATCAAAGCAGCGGAAAGGAGTGAAATCAACTTCGGTTTCCTGAAATATTGTTATATTGTAATGATCTCCGGAACTGTTCTCATTCACTTGGACATAGATACAACCTTCTGGTTCATAACGGTAAGCAGTTGTATGCATACGATGTAGTCATTTTGAACTGGCTGACCTCTAGTTTGAATGAATAATATAACTGACTTGTTGAATTACTGCTTGTGATAGATAATTGCTCTGCAGATAGTGTTCATGGCGTACCTTATGATATATAGCCAAGAGATACTGTACGATACAAACTTAGGAAATCTTAACTTCCTCAACTGCACATTCACCGTCTTGTTCCATTTACCGGGCATAGTGATCCATGCTGCAATACTATACCTGCAGGGTACAGAAATCGAACTACACGAACACAATTGAAGCAGATGCAGCTTTGGAGGTATAGAATAGATAAAGAGCAGAATGTGCACCTTATACTGTAAATGATGAACAAATATTCCTTTGTGTCTACATTTTACTGATTGAATTTGGAATTTGTACAGAAATACTGATTGTTGATTACCCTGCCCCATACAAAATCTTGAATAGAATACAGAATTGAACTGTTATAATAACCATATGTAATAGTAATTTTACTTTATCACACCAAAGTTATAAAAACTATTTTTGGTATCATAGAAAATATCTCCTTTGTTTCCTACTAGCACTAGAGAGTAGAATGTGCACCTTACTTTATCAACCATATGTTTGGTACATTTTGATTTATCTACTCGTTTGATAAACTCAAAATTACTTTTAAGTTAAAAACAATCAAAAGTTATAAATTGGTCATCCCCAACTTATAATTTTACACCTCAATAAGTATTTTTAGTTAACCAAAGATTAAAAGGCTATTTTGAACGGTACTTGAGTTGTGTCACCTCCTTCCATTCCATTTTACTTGTCAAATTTTTATTTGACACATCTATTGAGAAAAATAATGATAGGTGTAGTAAGTTTACTATTTTAACCCTATTAATTGATAGGGTCCCAAATATATTTACTCACTACATTTTTCAAAAACATTAACTCAATATTAATAAATTGAGGGTATAATAGGAAAAAGAAAATTGTCTTTTCCTTGATTTGTCAAAATGACAAGTAAAAAGAGAAATCAAACTAAGAAATATTTGGCAAGTAAATAGGAACGGATGAAGCATAAATTACAAGAACTAATAGTCATCCTCTACCACAATCTATACCTGCTAACATATGCACTTAATATTTTATTTTGATAATAAAATGTACCAAAGAGATCGAACTTATTACTCTACTAAGGCTTTTCGCACAATAGAGACTTTTTGCTAAGAACAAAAAATTAAATAAGTAAAAAACTACTCCCTCCATTCCATATTAATTTAATTTTTGAGACATTTTCTATTTTTCAAATTAACTTAATTGTTCACTTTTTAAGACTACTTTTAGAATGTTCTTTCAATTTTACCCTTTATTAGTTAGTATTGGAATTAGTGATTAATTAATATTTAGTTATTTTAATCATAAATTTGACAATAATTAATAAGGGTAAAAATGGAAAACTATGTTCAATTTATGTCTTAATCTACTTTTCTTAAAGGGTGTGAAACACCTTAAAATTTAAATTAATATGGAATGGAGGGAGTAAAGAAGAAGCCTAGCTAAATCAATAGTTTCACATTTTGGAAATTAAATTAATTTAAATAGAAGAGATGGATTAATTTATAAAAATAAAAGAGGAAAGGAAAATAAGAAACTTCCCACAATAGTTATTTCTAAAACTTCCCGCCAACAATCTGAGCCCAAAGACGAAATTACCCCTGTTGTTTCCAAGATTTGGCGTATAACCAAAGGGTAAAACCATAAATTAGGGTTTTCTTCAATTATCATGGGTTCTTTTCATTATTGATTTAAATGATTTAATTATGATCTCTTATGCATGAATTTATAAAGTTCAATGATTTTATGATGATTTGCCCCATGAACCCATGTAATCCTCATGTTTTCAAGAAATAATCATATAATGTGGGATTTTTATTATGAAGGAAGAGTTTTATGAAATTAAGCATGTATATCTAGATTTACATAAATTTATGATTAAATCCATAGATAAACCATGTTTTCTAAGTGTTGATGATTGAAAGTGGGTTTTGGACCTTTAAAGGTAAATTATGGACTTATGCATTTTCTTATGAAATCTACACAAATGTTTTAAGGATGCTTTGAGTGTAAAGTATCAATGATGATGATGTGTTATTGAGAGGATTTTCTCATATACACATAAAAGCAAGATGTGAAAGGTTTTTTTTTTCACATTATAAGGATTCTAAGGTTTAAAGGCTTTGTCACCTAATTGAATCAAAGATTAACGGCTATCCTAATGAACCTAGCTTGGATAGGTTATTTAAAGATACCTATCCATGGATGATTACTTAGTTTGGATTGGCAAGATGACGTACCTTTCAATGGATAATAATAAGAAGAAGAATTGACTATTATGTGGGATTTATGCTTAACACCGAGAGGATATTGAGATGGAAGCTCTCCCGTTAGTAGAGGTCAGGTTTCTAGAAGCTATCTCTTTATCCCTTACTTATGTGCCCCCATAGGAAGATTTTCTAGATAGACATTAGCTAGTTGATCTACTTTAGCTCAGATTTATGGTCCTTACCTTGAAAAGTAGGACAACCCTTTTCAGTGTGGGAGACACAGGGGATTATGTTATAGCTTACATGGTCTCTATATCGATTAAGGCTAATTCCCCACATTAATCCCCTATTTTAATTATTTGAAAAGTTGGTGAGAGTAATGTTTTCAACGTTCAAAGTCTATATGATGAGATTAATCTCAAGAAGCAAGTTATCGGGACTACATGCATGTTGCGTTGACTTGTATATACTTCTCCATTTACTTTTACTCGTTAAATATTTTAATTTGATTTCTATTTTTACTTGTCATGTTTGATAAATCAATAAAGAATACTCTATATGTCCCAATTTATGTGGCACTTTTCGTTTTTTGAGAGTCAAACTGTTTAAGTTTGACCGGAAATTTGCGCATGGAATCTTCAAATTTTTTGAAATGAAATTTATGTATTTGTAAACTACATAAAAAGTACTATAAGTCACAATAATTGAAAATTAAAAATGTTAAAAAAGATTTATGAGAAATTTACGGTCAAAGATAAACTTGTTTGAATCTCGAAATCCGAAAAGTGCCACATGAAATGGGACGGAGAGAGTAATTTTTTTTATTTCTATTATTTATACCCTCGATTATTTATATTGAATTATGATATTTTAAAAATATAGTGAGCAAATGTATTTGGGATCATATCAATTAATAGGTGAAATAGTAAATTCACTATACTAATTCTTCTTTTCTTAATAGGTATGTCAAATCAAAATTTGACAAGTAAATCCGTATGAAGGGAGTATTTGACATTGTAACTAAATATTATTGACACATTTTGTTTCACTAAAGTCAATTTGACTAATCTTCAACGCTAAATTGAATTAGATTAATTTAATATTTCAACTCCATATTTTAGAAAGTAAAAATCTATATGAAAATATTATAAGTGCCAATTCTTCTAAGTTCTCATATTACTATGATGAAAATATACATTTCAAAATATTCGTTAAAATTCATACCATTTGACTTTAAAAATCAAAACATAACAAGTAAAAATGAATAAAGGAAGTAAGATCAGTAACCATGTGATTTGACAAATTAATTAACGAAGCCCATCTTTTAAAAACATCCAATGTTTGGTGTTTAAAACGTGTACATGTAGAAGTATTTGCTTCATTACGACTAGAGCTGTCAAAAGGGGTTTGGCCCGCTAGGTCGGTCCAATCTAATCCTTGAATTAAGTGGGATTAGGCCTAATTTTTTTGGCCCATTTAAGAATGAGGCTTTTTAGCCCAGCCTCATTTGGTCCGCTAGCCTCGTAGGCCCAACCCGCAAGCCTCAGAGACCAGCCCGTGGGCTATGAATATTTAAAAATACTTTATATATATTTTTAGTAGTGTTTTATATTTGTAAAGTTTTTATCAATAAATATTTTTAAAAATAAAAAATCAAGTCTTATAAACTAGCCATTTTTTGTGGGAGGAATGGTGGCATGATCAACATTTTTTCGCTAAATCTTACGTTGACTATTATGTGTTTTTGTAAGTATTCACCGAAGTGTGTGATTCATAAATGTATTTTTGTAAGTATTCACTGAAGTGTGTGATTCATAAATGAAAATTTGTATGTATTGATGTCGTGTTCATAGACGTCAACGTTCGATACTCTTAGATACTCTTTCTAAGAGAGTAATATTGTTCATTTTTTGGTTAAAGGGCCAATTCGTCCCAACCCGTGGCCCGCTTAAGGCTGAATTGGACTGCTATTTTATAGGCCCTTTAATAAAAGAGCAACTTTCACATATAACAAACACAAAATTCATATTTGTATGCTATAACAAAGTTTGCATAATTGCGCTCCAAAGCAAACATGATATGACTAGGCTATTTCGCTATGTGTAAATTTCATATATGACATATATTATAGTACTATTTTCAAGTTATAACAGTAGATTTAGACTTTCAAGCTATAACATTAAAAATTTCAGGTTATAACAAGTTAAAAAAAAAAGAAATGTTTTTATTAATTGGAAAAAACTTTAAAAATAAATAAAAAGATAATAGAAAATTAAAAAAAACGGAATTAGAAATAATAAAGTAAAAAACTGAAATTGTGGGCTGTAATTTAATTTGAATTTATTGTAGATAATTAATGATTAGCATGAAATAAGGGATCCAAACTAATTAAGAATATTCAGTTTCCTTAATTCACTCTAATTTGTTAAAATTAATTCAAAAATCTAATTTTAAAAATCAATTTCCATTTATTTAATAAATGATTAATCTATTTATGGTTTTTTATTATGAATTAATAATATGTAATTAATAAGGAAAAAATGAAAAAAAAAAATGAAAATAGGGGTGTCAATTAAATTTGAATTAATTTAAGATAATTATTAATTAGCATGAATTAAGGAATCTCAAACTAATTAAGAATATTTAGTTTCCTTAATTCACTCAAATTTGTTAAATTAATTCAAAAATCTGATTTTATCCATTTTTCTTCCATGTTTCTCTCTCTTCAATTTTCTTCCAGAAATTTTGTCACTGGCGACTAATTGAAGTTTTTTTTTTGTTTGAAAAATCCTATTTTTTTTGTGATGGACAACTACGTATCAATATTAATTAAACATGACGGAATATGGGATCCTTCACGTTAGTATTTTTAATTGTTTACTATTTGTATTTAGATTTCAGTGAAATGAAAAAAAAAATGAAACTGTAAATCATATTTTGTGATTTTGTTTTTGTACATCGTCACTATATTGAATGTGATATATTTTTTTGTATAAACAATACGTTTTGTTCATAATACGTATTAACTGTTGTGAAATGTATAATATTAGTGATTTTCTGTTTTTGTGATTGTTTTGTGTACTTTTTTTTCTTAAAGTATAAAGTAATTGTATATTTATGAATGAATTTAATAGAATTATTGGAAAGAAATTTGTAAGAAAATGTGTATCGTAAGATGTAAAAAAAGTTATTTGGATTTTTGACGAATTGTATAACAAGTGTTTTAAGTTGGTATTAAATTATAAATTTTAGTGTGTTATATTAGATGTTGTCATTTCTAAAGTAATTAGTGAGTTAGAAATGAATTATTTGGTACGATAAGATATAGATATTTGTAATGTATGATTATTGTTGTATGAAATGTATATTAAGAAAGTATGAAATTTGTATGAAAGCGTGTCCAGTAATCTGTAAAAAAAGTTATTTGAAATTTGACGAATTGTATGATAAGTGTTTTAAGGTTGTATTAATTTTGAAATTTTATTGTTGACATTTTTGTATAAATTTGTGTGACATTAATGAAGTATTTTCGTAAAAAAAATGCACATATTTGTTGTATGAAATTTGTATTAAAATAGTATGAAAGTGTTTGGAATGTACTATTTGAATGATATTTGTATGAAATGTTTTTTGATTGAATATAAAAATTGTTTTGTAATGTTCTGTCTGACTAAATGATATTTATATTTCGAATTGTTTGTTTATAATGTGAGACTAATTTATATTTTTTTTAATGAAACAGGGAATTATGTCGATTTTCAAATGGAGGGGGTTTGCTGATGTGAAATTCAAAAGGTCAAAAGTTACCTGTAGTAGATGTCGTCAAGTTGGACATAACAGGAAAACATATTCAAATTATCCTATGCAAAAATAATGAATGTTCATTTGTTAAGACTATATATAATTTTTTTTTTTTTGTTGGTTATATTAATGTTTTGGTTTGATATAAAACATAATAATTTTGTGTTTAGCGTACTGGTTATTATTTATACACTGTTCATTCAGTTATCATACATAATGCATATTGTTATAAATTTAGTGCTTGATATGTTTAGTGTTTCAAAACACTAAACATAGTTTAAATAGCGAAACAACAATAATAACAATAACATAGTTAGTGAAATTCCACAAATGGGATCTGGAATGGTAAAATATTACATACCTTACCACTATCTCGCGAAGGTAGATAGGCTATTTCCGAAAGACTCTCGTCTCAAGTGCAATAAATCCAACTATAGGAAGAAGGAGACAACTGAGTAGTTGAGATTCCTTTTAGTTCAAATGATACAATTTTTGATAGGAGCCTAAATCAATAATTTCACATTTTGAAATTAAACTAATTTAAATAGAAGCAATGCGATTAATTTATAAAAATAAAAGAGGAAAAGAAAATAAAAAATTCCCCACAAAAGTTATTTCTAAATCTTCCCGCCAACAATATGAGCCTGGAGACGAAATTACCCCTGTCTTATTCCCAGGACTCAGCGTATAACCAAAGGGTAAAACCATAAATATCCTTCAACGAATAACGAACTTTTTTTCCTTTGTAGAGCAGAATTCACCTTCCCAAGTAGAATGAAAAACGGAAAAGCCTAAATAAATTTAATCCCAAATAGAATAAGATTAGGAAAACAAATAAGCATTATAAATACAATACGTATAATCTGAGAAGCCATTAAAGCATCAAAAGAAAAACTCATTCATCAATAAATTAAGTATGTCTTGGAAAAAGCTTAAGTTGTTGGGCAGGGGTTCTTATGGTACGGTGTCTCTTGCCACTCCATTAACCGATTACTATACATTATTTGCTGCTGTCAAATCCGCCGAAGATGATCGCTCGTCTTCCCTCCGAGTAGAAGGACAAATATTGCATGCACTGAGAGGGTCGGACTACGTAATTAAGTGCTTTGGAGAAGATGTAAGCATCGAAAACGGTAAAAAAACTTATAACCTCTTCCTCGAGTATGCTGCTGGTGGAACTTTGCATGACTTAATCCATAAGTCGAAGATGGTGCTCGAAGAATCAGAGGCTGCCTACTATGCTTTTCAAATCTTAGTCGGGATTTGTCATGTTCATCGTAAAGGATTTATCCATTGCGATCTGAAACCAGCTAATATACTTGTTTTTCCTGGCGGACAACATGGCCTTGCAAATGTGAAACTGGCTGATTTTGGGCTATCGTTGAGATCTGAAACAAACACATGTTGGGACACATCATTGAAGAAGCGTCGTCGCCGCAGAGGGACTCTACTATATGCAGCACCGGAATCTGTAGTGTGTGGGATTCAAGATAAAGCTGTTGATATTTGGGCATTTGGATGCATACTTGTAGAAATGCTCACGGGAAAGCGGGCATGGTCAGAATGTCAAAATAAGAATGAATTAAAATTGAAGATAGCATATGAAAAACTAGAGATACCAAATAATATATCTAATGATGCAAAGGACTTTCTGAGTAAGTGTTTGGACAGAGATCATAATTGGAGATGGAATGCGGAGATGCTACTTAATCATTCATTCATCACGAACTATGTTAATAAGAAGATGATTCATGAGTTGATCCAGCGGCCTTTTGGTGATGCAGGACTCAAAACATTGGTTTCTTTGGAGCACTTATTCACAACAACTAGTTTCTATTATCCTCATAACTCCTACTTGAGAGAATCAAGCAGTATTATTACAAGCCTCCCTGAGACTAATAATAATAACGCAACAGGAGACGAGCCTCTACTATGGATGAATTTCAGAAACTTACATATATAATGAAGCTTACTTACTACTCATCCCTTTTGTCATCTTGGGTGTGCGACTCTTCAATAAACCTCAACTACTGAAGTGAAGACTAACTGGCTGATTAGGAAGCAAAGCTAGTATATGCATAGTTGGTAAATATAACCAATTTGTAATCATATTAATGTGATCTCTTAATTTTTAATCGAAAACAATTTATGCATATGTTAATTATACAAAGATGGTATATTTATGAAGATTTTCATTTAAGTATGTTACTGTTCTGCTAAAAAAAGGAATTAATGTGTTTTGTCTCCATTACACTATCTAGTAGATTGTCTCTATTGTTTCTGCCGTAGATTTTTGAGTTAAGACAATGTTTATAGTTTAAAATATCCAAAGAATCATCGTACCAATGGAATGAGGTCTTGTGTTTAAAAGTGATAACAACGAAGCCAAAATATTTCCAATTAGAAATCTAAAGCATCAGCGTAGTCTTTTATCTTTCAAGTAAATATTGTACTTACAAAGTTACTCATCTCTGTTCTTCCGCATTCTCTGTTTCTTGCAGGAACAAAAAATTAGTGATGGCAACAAAGCCGAGGCTACTTGATGGAGAAACTAGTGCTTTGACTCTGAAGCTTGGAAATAATTAATAATTACTCGATGAAATAGTCTAACTGCGTAAGTTTCCTCAAACATCATCTATTACCTATTTTGATGGAGGTAACAAGCATAGGCAGATCTACGATATCATAACCTATGAGTTCACGTGAGCCCAATAGCTTTTATCCAGAGACTTTGTATTTGATTGTGAACACAATTATCACATATAGTGTTGTATGAATTGACTCCATCATACTAATATTATTAGCATAGTAGTACCTACATGTTGGGTTACCCTATCGTAGTTCCTTACTATTAGGTAAAATCTACGCCTACACTGACACATGTAATTTCATGGCAATAAACTAAAGCTGTCTGAAGCCAATATTTGATATTACGATATTTGTTTGGAGATCTTTTTGAACACACCTTGATTTACCACGATGTTCCAAAGTCACCAGTAAATCACAATCTGCACAACGACAATTCTCCAATTAATTTCAAAAAGTTCCCGCCAATGACCTGAGCCTGGAGACGAAATTAGCCCCGTCTTATTCTCAAGAATCAGTTATAACTGAAGGGTAAAACCGTAAGTATACCAAAAACTGTTCATAACGAACTTAGCAAAGACACTTCTCTGTAGGTATAACAGACTATAAACAGAGCTCTGTTTCGTTCTCTCTGCAAAAAAAGGGAAAAAAAAGGAAAGAAGAAGAAGATGAATTTCTCAGGTATGAAACTTCGGGCCATAAATGGTGTGAAATCTTACTTCAATAGGACTTGGAACTTTGACGACATGATGAATATTGATGAAATTCCCCATGAAGTTCACACAAGATTGAAGAAGGTACATACACATTCATCCAAACACTTCGATTCTTTCAATTTCCTTCTACTTGAAATTTCTCTGAGATTTTTCTTTATTGTAATCTGGTTAGTAGTACGTAATAGCCAATCAGAAGATGATTATATGCTAAAAATCCCCAATTCTTATATTGTCATCATTGATGAATTTCGATTCTCAGAAGATGTTTAGGTATTGCATTATTTTATTATGTCTTCATGATTGATGAATTTCGACTCTCAAAAGATTTTGAAGTTTGCCGTTTTTCTCCTCTTCGTTTGCACTTTGCTAATGTTGTTTGAGTCGAATTTTACTTTAAGATATTACTTTCACTAATCTTCATTTTTTAGCAGTTTGATGAACTTAAATTCTTCAAAGTATGAATGATTGAATGGTGTCAAGCATTTTCTAACATCCCAAAACTAAAGTGTATCAAATAAATTGGGACGGGGATTTAATTAATTTGTTATAAGCAATTTCAGATTTCAGCTTCTTGTGATTGATTAGTTTTTTGTTGTATAGGTGTATCTTACTCTTTTCTGTGCCATGTTGAGCTCTGCTTTTGGATCCTATTTGCAATGGATCTCGATAGCCAGAGGGAAATTCACAGTCCTTTCTTGTGTAGCAAGTTTAATCTGGATTTACTTTACTCCACCAGGGAGACTGGTATGTATGTGATCAATGACTCGTATATTTTGTTGAATTATTCTTGAAGTCGCTTCTTATAATGTAAATCTTATGTCATATGCAGAAGACGAGAGTCTTACTCTTGATGTTGGCTGCCTATTCATTCGGTGCTTCTATTAGTGCTTATATCAATTATCTCTACAAAATCGAGCAATGGTAGGACTCAAAAGATACTAAGACTAAGCATTGCTTATATATCTGTTGTTCAAGTTTTCTTTTTTACTGCTTTCTTGTCATATCATAGTATTAAGAACCTGTTCATATCGCGGTTTGTTCTCCAGCTATGTTCTCAAACTTTTGTTAGGTGACACAATGGTCTCTGGAAATTTCTTGTATAGAGCCACCAGAACAAGGGAAAGGATGAAAATCTACTACAGTTGCCTGCCATATTGCTTTGTTCTAATGATCTCCGGAATTGCTTCCATTCTCTTGGACAGCAAGAGCACAGCATTTTGGGTGATAAACGTAAGCATTTGTATGCATACAATGTAATCACAGTCATTTTGAACTTGTCTCTGTCTAATGAATGGATTTTTTGAATAGATACACACTCAGCAGATGTTGTTCATGGCGTTCCTTGTGATATATAGCCAAGAGATACTGTTCAATGCTAACTTAGGAGATATTGACTTCATCAACTGCACGTTCACCGCCTTCTTCCATTTACCAGGCATAGTGATCCATGCTGCTGCAAGACTATACCTGCAGCATGCAGAAATTGAGCAACACAATTAAAGCTGATGCACCTTGGAAGTATAGAATAAATAGAAAGAGTAGAATATAATGTACACCTCACTGTAAATGATGAACAAATATTCTTTTGTATGGTTGATTAATTACCTTACACCATACAAAATCTTGAATAGAATGAATACACATAATTGTTCTTCAATTCCATCTTTTTTCTTCTTCAAGAAAGTGCAATAATTGAGTTAACAATAGAGTAGAGGTTTGAAGACAAACCCTAAAGAATAAGGAAATGAGTTTAGGTCAGAAGAAGTACGTACTTTGAATGTAAGTTTAATAATGCAATTTATGAGGCATGACATGAGAGCGAGAATTGATAGACAAGTCATCCCTTAGAAGAAGTTTTAAAGATTTGGGTCAATAATCTAAGGAAATACGAAGATTGACAATGATGTTATACATATTATTGGAACGAGAAGGATGAAATAGAGTCTATCATTTTGGTGCCTTGTGTGATAACTTAAGCATGCAACATTCAACACACCAATTGAACTTTGAGGAAAAGAAAATCTTCGACGTCAAAAAGAATCAATACAAATAGTAGCTGATAAATTAATCCCTTTTTACTAGTCTTGTTGGATACTAAGGAGTTCAAAATTTTAAAGACGGGTAAAGTTTAGGTAAAATGATTTAACATATTTTGTTTGAGTGTAACACAAAAGGGCATTTCATGGTATGTATCCCCTTTAGAAACAAGAAAACTTACTTCATTTAAAACAACCCTCTTACATAAGTAGTTCACTGTTTTAGGTTCCTAATTAATATCTTCATTAAACTTAAACAATCTTTTTTTTCATTCATTAAACTTAAACACTCTTCACTCTCCAATCAAAGATTCGTCCACATAAAACCTCTGACCATTTAGATGACCAGAAAATTCACAATCCATACTTGAATAAAATTGGTTGATATATCTAGTGGCTAAATTACCCTCAAAAGTCTAATTGTTGCCTGTAACACCTCACAAAAATTCTATACTAAGGGTCTGGACCATTCGTTGTAAGAATATAAACTTGAATCGAGCGATGTCCTACTTGTACATATGTGTTAAGGTTCATTCCTAGATGGCCTGCTAACACGTCTCTGAATTAAAGCTGATGTTAGTTGATGAAACTAACATCAACTAGAACAAACCCCAAGTAAAATCCACATATGACTTAAAAACATACCCGAAAAGCTGATGGGCAATGGCAAGAGCTGTGGTCGTCTTTCCGGTTCCAGGAGGACCATAAAACAACATATGCGGGCACTATAAGAAATAAAAAAGTGATAACAACGTTTCTTCACAGTAAAGTAAAGGATGCTGAATTTTACATTCTCAACAGGAAATTTAAGAAAACACTAGGAGTAAGTGTTTAATGTGCTTGGCAATAAATCAATCAAATGATAGTAATGGTTTACGTTAGTGGTCTCGAGAGTGTTGGTGAGGACTCGAACGACCTCATCCTGGTGAGCTACATCCTTCACTTGCTTCGGTCGACTGCAAAAATCTAAAAGTTACATATCCATGGCTGAGAGCTTTGCATAGAAAAGAGGAGTTAAGTTGATTGGAAGGTTACTATTTCTCGACCCATGGCTGAGAGCTTTGCATGACTGGTGCCATAGGTTGGAGAGGAAGAAGAAGAAATGGGAAAATTGCCAATATGTTTACGCAGTCATTTGGGCCGACTCTCAACTTATTAACCCAAATGAATTTGGCCCAACACTTTATAATTTAAAATATACATATTATTCCACTAATTAATAATATTTATTTTTATATGATAAATTTTATTTTTATATATTATTATTATTATATTTTATTTTTAAAGTGAAAAATGATATTTGAAAATTGGAAATTTACTATCAAATTCAACTTAATTCAAATGTACTAAACAGTAAACATAGTATAATATGACATATTTTACTAATTAACATAATAGATCTGTCATTTACCATATAACCAGTACTTATAATTTGAATACATTTTTTTTTTCAAAAAAATATCCATTTTTCTATTTGCATTTTTCTTTATTATAGCAAATTCAATTTGGATCATAGTGAGAAAAAAAAAGAAGAACGAAGAATATTAGCTGATTAGTCCAATTCAAACAAGTGAGCCCCTAACGGTCGCAGAGACTTCACATTCTTCTTCTTCGTTTTCTTGGAGAACAGGGTGATGAAAAATTCTTAGAAGGAGAAAGTAACGGTGATCCTCTTCTTCTGTTTCGAGTGCGTCGGTGAAGAGACAAGCAATGGAGGCGAATTCATCGGGGTTGGAGAATAATCACACCGGTAAATTGAATGCTGGAGCCGCCAAGAAACGGCCGACACTTTCTGATATCTCGAATCATATAACTGCCTCTGCTCGTAACTCGATTCCTCATTCCTCCAAACTCGCAAGTGTTTCTCAGATTTTGTTCTCTGTTTGTATAAATGGCTTGATAATGTGTACTTTTTTGCTGTAGGAAGGTAATTATAGTACTGGGGTTTTCTTTTTCTTTGCGTTTTTTTATTATTGGTTCGATGATTTACTCTTTTGTGTGTTGGTTATGGGGTTTCTTGCGTAAATTTGTGTATGGAAAGAGGAAAATGTAGGTGGGTTTTGTGATTTATTTTTTTGGGGTTTTTCTTTCTTGGAATTTCATGAGAAATGATCAAAGATACTGGGTAAAAATCAGTTTAGAAAATCAAGTGAAGTGATTTGAGGGTTTAAAAACTATGTTTGAGTTAAGTGTTCTTTTAATGGTTAAAAAATATTATGATACCATTTCCTCCAGCCTTCATTTGGCACAAGACAATGTGTTGGAATTAAGGAATCCAAAACATAATACACATTTCTGTCAAAGGAAATGTAGAGATCTAAACATATACAAACACCTAGCTAGCATAGTAGTATATTATTCAGCAATACAGTACAACATTCAGGTAAAATCCTATAATCAC
The DNA here is from genome assembly GCF_900185275.1 of Solanum verrucosum. NCBI lineage: Eukaryota > Viridiplantae > Streptophyta > Magnoliopsida > Solanales > Solanaceae > Solanum > Solanum verrucosum. The sequence continues at coordinate 1,689,436 of NW_026020399.1, forward strand.
ATTTGTTTCTTCCGCCTCATGAGATAACCTATTGCTCCCATCATTAGGTTTCATATAACCGGCAGATGATCAGAAAATAGAAGAAGTTGAGCAAACTCAAAAAAGTAAGTAGCCAGAAATAGTAATCCAGGTGACCCTATTAATGTTGCTCGAAAGCCAGCTCGTTTTGCCTCTAGTTGGTGAAAGCCAATCCACACTACTCACCAGAATACTTACAACCCAACTCGACACAGCAGTCCCAACAGTGTACATAGCTGACGCCATGCTGGTCATGCTTTTGGGTAATAGAGAGTAGAAGAACTCAATCTGTCCAACTGCATGGGCAGCCTCAGCCACTCCGAGTAGTGCATACTGTGGCACGAGCCACATAGCAGACATGTACACTAAGGAACTTGGGTCGTCTTCATGCCCTTCCTCTATTGCCTTTTGCCGTCTTATGGTTTCTGTTATTGCTGACAACTCCATAGACATACAGCTACTACTGGTGCAGCTCATAGGAAAGTAGGAACTGTTCAGTATGGTATGTCCAGGATGTACTAGAAAATACCTCCAAGTGGTGAAATGGTCTTTATGAATTTTTGAGATGAGTACATGTTGGGTGGGGGGAGAAAGTCCATCTCAGGAATGGTGGCAGAAACTCTGTTAGTGATGGTAATGTGCGTGTCCATATCCCCTTTCCCTTCTCCGCAACAACGAGTCTCTTTCTCTCTTTCTGAAACATTGCGAGTGGTACGGATTCAACAATTGAAAGTACCTTTCCCCCATCCTACGTTTCTATCTACAGTGTGATTGAAAGATGAGAGGCGAAGTGAGAAATGGCCCTCGTGAACTATTTGATCAAGTTTTCTTTTTTCGATCACAGGTTATATTAATTCCCCTCTATCTTATCACAATTACTTCTTTTCATTATGAGGCAATTGGTTTAGTATAGGTATTTTTAAAGATGTAATGTTCGAGCTCATTTTGTATAGGTATTTGTTTGTTTATTTGTGTACATTAAGGAACCACTTTAACTACCCAAATACTATATAGTGTACCTTGATGTATATAATACTGAATGTTTTGTGAAAGGAATAAATATTATCCATTTTCAAGCCTTTGCGTTCTTGCCATCTTTTACTTCCTGACTAGATTATCAACCTTGTAAATTGATTGGTAACATTTTGAATTGCTTCAGAGTGTTGCTCGGTTATTTGGATCTTCCATATCGGTGAAGGACCTAATTAGTGTGTCTGGGGTAAGTTTATATCTGGTTCTGTAGTGTTAGTTTGATATTGCTTTTAGACCAACTAGGGGATCATCTGTAAGTTTTCACAAGATCAATGCGTTCATCTATCAGAGTGCCTTTGCTTTACCTTCATGTATATAATACTGAATGTAGCAGTATAGGTTTATTAAGAAATTCTCCTTCTTAATACTGTCGTCTTTATGTGTGGTTCTAATTTATTCTTTTTATTTCCAATGAAGGCTATTATAAATTTCAGCATTTTCTTTGGGCTTTTGATAATTGGGCTATGCTGATGTGCTCAATCTGAAAAAGTTTATTTGCCAATTTTAGTAGTAGTAGTAGTAGTAAAAAATAAGGAAAAGAAGAGAGGTTGTTTTGTGGAATGTCTTGCTTGATTAGTACTTTTAAACTCCGAGGATAAGATAATGTCTTTAAATATCTTAAAACGAGAAATCAAGCATAAAATCCTTTTGATTGGTGTCAATATATGGATTCTTAACTGAAAATATACAGATTCTAATATTGAACCTGGACAATTGCTTAACAATGTTCTTCAAATTAGAGCATGCATAGTGTATGCTTGTTACTTATTTCAAATATAATCACTTGTGGTGTTCCACGGTGATTTTGCAAACATCTGTTGTTGTCACGCCCCGAGCCTACACCCTGGGCGGGACCGGCACCTGGAGACCATTGCTGGCCCCAGGCGAACCCTTGGCCTGGCTTTCTTAACTCAGCGGAAACCTAACTCAACAGAATAACTCAACGTCATGCAAAGACATAAACAACTTAACTAATAAAATATGGCCCAAAGGGCAACTCGAGTCTCAAAATAGAATATTTACATATATATACATATACATGGATGAGAGACTCAAAACTAACTGACTGACTGACTGTCTATTGAAGCCTCTAATATACTGAGATGGATGTGGGGACAGACCCCGCAACATCCTAATAGAACAAAACTAAGTACACCAAATAATTGAGTCCTCCGGAATGCAAGGAGGCTCACCACAGACTCCGGAGTGCTCAGCTGGATCAACGACGTGCAGGATGCTGATCCGGGGTACCTGTATCTGCATCATAAGACGATGCAGGCCAACTGGCATCAGTACATGGAATGTACGAATATGTGAGCTGGAAAAGCTGAACCACAACTTAAGCTTGAAAGGAGAACAAGAGATCACTTACCTTGACTCTGAACGACTCATATACATAACTGAACTCAAAGTAAAGCAATAAGACACGAGCCACACATATAAAGCTTGTAAAAGAATGTAAACAACTTAGATCGTTAAGGATAAAATGACAACAAACTCCACTTTTCTTTTATAAATATAATACAGCTTTTGTGGGAGGTTCTTTAACCGACAACCACCACTACGAGCCTTAGTGATGATACAACGTTTTACCTCACGTTGCCAAAGGACCATCCTATACCTTGCCATCGATATAGGACCTTACTTTTGCTTAGTGGATCCACTAGCCTAATCTTACGTGATCATCTAAAAAGAATGATACGTCAAGTCCCATGTTGGCGCATGGTTCTTATGGAGAGTCGAGTTAATATGAACTCGTGTCCCCAATTCGGTGCTCAATACTACTCCCAAAAATACTTTGGCTCATGCTTTTAAAATAACTTCTTTCTTTGATTGAGACGATTACTCAAAACTTAGCCCAAAGGCTCTTTTTGGAAAACATGGCTCCTTTCTTACTTAAATGTAAAGACATTTAGAACTTCTTTGGGAAGTACATAGTTCCCTAATTACTTTGGAGAAATGGACTCGACTCTTTACTCCTTACTTTACTTAAACTCTTTACTTTTGACTTGACTTGAAACGACGTTAAGACGTTCAATAACGACTCTTGAAAAGCTTTAAAGACTTGCTTTGGCTTGCTTAACTTCTAAGCTTGGCTCTAACTCCACTTGACTTCTAACTTCACTTGACTTGATCCTAACTTTCTTGAATTTAATTATGGATTCAAGGACTTGATTGATATTTGGAAGGACCTCGTGGTGTTTAGGAATGATTTGGGACAGCCAAACTAAAGAAAATCTTCGATCATAAATTCTGAAAACAGTGGAGTCCGCGTCCTGTCCGCGACGCGGAGAAGATTTTGTTCACAGAGGGAACAAGTCCGCGACACAGACTTGTTTCATGTAAGAAGCCCGACTTTTCTCCTTCATTTTTCCAACTCTAAACCCTCTTAACTTCAAAGGTTCTAACCCCAATCACTTAGAAACATAAAATCCCTCAACCTTCAATAGAATTCAACTCAAAACCCCAACCGGAAACAAGTCCCAAATCATCAAGAATCTCAACATTTCAATCAACAACAATACCAACTATAATTTCAACAACAACAACTAACAACTTTAACAACTTCAACCACAACAACTCACAACTTTAACAACAAAGCCAATCCTTTCTTAATGAATAAAAGGGGTTAGGTGTGTGGGGGAAAGGATCACCCACCACTAAAAGCTCACATACCTTGATAGGGATCACCCCCGACGAAAATCCACGATGATCTCCTCGATTTTCCTCTTCTTCTTCTCCTCTTCTTCTCTTCTTCCTCTCCTCTTCACTCTCAAGCCCTAGCCTTCACTCTCTTAGAATGGAACAAAATGATCCAAAGATCAGCCCTATACAACAATATAATCCCAAAAGAATTGGCTAGGGAAAAGACTAAAATGCCCTTAATGATTCCCGGACGGATTTCCTTGTCAACTGCCCAACTTTCAAAGGCCCTAACTCGCTCATACGAACTCGGAATTGAGCAAACTCGGCGGCGTTGGAAAGATCGTTCCGAGGGCTATGCAACCATAACTGGAAATACTTCTAACTCATCATGAGCTAGAAGTTACGACTGATCAAAGTTGGCCAAAAACTCACCTTTTCCATACTTAGCCAAAAATTTTCCAGATTTTTAAATCCTTTCCAAAAATGAAAATTTCCAATTCTAAGCCTCTTCAATTATTTCACATTGCCGGATGTTACAGTTGTCATTTGAGTTGACAACTTGTAGCAATACGTTCATACTCAATCTTTTTTTTTTAATTGATGAAGTAAGTTGTATTGAAAAGCATCAAGAAAGATGCAAAAGCTTTACAAAGAAAGGTTAAATTAGCCCCTTACACTGCAAAAACTAATAGAAGCTGGGGCCTGGGAGTTTAAAACCATGAGCAAAAACTCAAGGCTACTAAGCCACTGAGAGGGAGCTAATAAAATCTAAAAGGGGATTGCATCCTAATGGGGGATAGTTTGCTCCAACTAAAAAAGTTAACTAAACACTTAGATTTTAGAGCACAGTTAGGAGTTGAAGTCCCATCAATGCATCTGCTGTTCCTCTCTGTCCATAAACACCAAAAAATACATGCTGGGATCATTTGCCAGATCTTCTTGATGACTCTATCTACTTTCCCTAAGCTCCAACTTTCAACTGCTTCTTTTAAGCTGTTTGGGGTTTTCTAACTGATTCCAAATATTACTGTTAACATGTGCCATAGTTCTGCTGCAACAGGAGTGTAAAATAAGTTAACTGACTCTTGAGTCTTTTTGGCACATATAACATCTGTTCACCAGTGAGATCCTTTTCATTCTAGATTATCCTGAGTTAGTATGACATCTTTGAGGGCTGTCCAAGTAAAACACTTGACTTTGGTGCGTAGTTTTGTATTCCATCAGTTTCCAAGGCCAAGAATCTGTCAAAACGTTGACAGAATTCGTACTACTATAACCTGCCTTCACTGAAAACACTTCTTTGATTGAATCTCCCGATTTCAGGCTGTCTGATGTTTGAGGATTCACTGGAAAACCTTCCAAAGATGATTAGATTGGTACTACGATTTTGCTATGGTTTTGGCATGCGTAGATATAGAATTCAACTTAATTTATTGATCATTACATATACAGATCAGTGAGCTTTTCCAGTTCCCAATCTTGTAAGTTTCTTCTAAAGCGAATCCCTAATGTTTCCATCCCTGTTGCTTGCAACTGTGGAGTCTTGTTTAGCTGCTATGGGAAGAGTCTAGGATGGACGTCTTTTAGAGGAATATTAAACAACCAATTGTCTTTCCAAAACTTAGCAGAGGTGCCATTCCCAATCCTAAAGGATGCTTCTTGAAAGAATCATCCTTTAGATTATTGATGTACTTCCATGTCTGTGAAAGTGACAACCTGCTTTTGTGTGCTTCTTTCTTTGATGAAAAATTAAAAATCTTATGATATATGTAGTGTAACTTGATTTCGCGAAATCATTTTCATTTATTCATTTCTAATAGATTTCAACTATTGCTGCAATTGTTTTAACCATCTAAGCTCACATCTAAAGTCATGGTCGATACTCTACTTTTGGTTTATAACCGAGAAATTGTCTGAGTTAGCTGGTCCAATACCATGTTTGTACACTTATTCAACACTTGGGGGAGTATAAGCCCACCCATCTGCCATGTTTACACTTATTGTAGTAACTGACATGCAATTACTATGATCAGGTCATCCCAAATGAAGTTGTTCAGGCTATATTCCCAGCTTGCAGAAGTGGCAATTTTGACTTGGCAAACAAAGAAGTGAACAATGTCATTGCAGAAGGATATCGATATCTCTCAGTTGCTGTCTCAGGTCCCAATATCTGTGTATCATCTCACATTTCATTCAACCATGCTAACATGTTTTACTAATATGATGCCTGCTTCTTTCAGTTGTATGATATAGTAGTTGATGCAGACAACATTTCTGATGAACAGAAAGCAAAAATATGCTAAGGAATTTGCTGAAGCAGACAAGGTTATTCCTCTTCTTCAGCTTACACTATTTTTTTAAAATTAAATTCGGGGGGTGGGGGGCTCGGGGTTGGGGGAGGGTGGGGTGAGGGGTGCAAGGGGTACGGGGGTGAGGGGTGCGCCGGAGGAGGGGGCCTCGAGGCACGGTGCCTCGGGGGATTGGGGTGTGGCGGAGGGGCCTTAAGGCACGGCGCCTCATGGCTCTTGGGGGGTGGGGGGGAGGGTTCTCGAGACACGGCGCCTCAGGGGTTGGGGGGAGGGGCCGCGAGGCACGGCTCCTCGGAGGGGGGAGGGGGGGCTCGAGGCACGGCGCCTCGAGGGGTGGGGTTGGAGGGCCTCGAGGCACGGCGCCTCGTGGCTCTCGGGGGGTAGGGTTGGGGGGGCCTCAAGGCACGACGCCTCGGGGCTCTCGGGGGGTGGGGTTGGGGAGGCCTCGAGGCACGGCGCCTCGGGGCTCTCGGCGGGTGGGGTTGGAAGAGCCTTGAGGCGCGGCGCCTCGGGGCTCTCGGGGGGTGGGGTTGGGTTGGGGGGCCTCGAGGCGCAACGCCTCGGGGCTCTCGGGGGGTGGGGGGGCTTCGAGGCGCGGCGCCTCGGGGCTCTCGGGGGGTGGGGGGCTTCGAGGCGCGGCTCCTCGTGGCTCTCGGGGTGGGGAGGCCTCGTGGCACGGTGCCTCGGGGCTCTCGGGGGTGGGGGGCCTCGAGGCACGGCGCCTCGGGGCTTTCGGGGGGTGGGGGGCCTCGAGGCACGGCGCCTCGGGGCTCTCGGGGTGTGAGGGGGCCTCGGGGCTCTCGGGGGGTGAGGTGGGGGGGCCTCGAGGCACTGTGCTCTTGGGGGGTGGGGTTTGGGAGGCCTCGAGGCACGAGGCCGTGCCTCGGGGCTCTCGAGAGGCGGGTTGGGGAACCACCACATATACTTACACCATTTTTAACGCCTATTTCTGCATTTACAAGACCCTTTTTAGGACTAACCCAAAATCCTCGATTTTTTGTATGTTATGGCCCATGAATCTGGCGCCCTGTTGCACCCAAATTTTTTTCTCAAAAAACTTTTATGAGGGCCCCTGTAATGAGTTGGGGAACCACCACGTATACTCACACCATTTTCTCAATACATATTTCCTTATTTATAGGCTTTTTTGAGGAATTATCCAAAATCCTCAATTTTCTTGTGTTATAGCCCATGGATCAGGCACCCCGGAGCTCCCAAATTTTTTTTCTCAAAAAACTTTATGAGGACCTCCGTAATGAGTTGGGGAACCACCACATATATACTTACACCAATTTTTTAACGTCTATTTCCACATTTAAAGACCCTTTTTTAGAAATTACTCAACATCCTTGATTTTTAGTGTGTTATAGCCCATGGATCAGACGTCTCGGATCACCAAAAAAATTCTCTAAAAACTTTATGAGGACCTACGCAATGAGTTGGGAAATCACCACGTATACTCACACCTTTTTTAACGCCTATTTCCACAATTAAAGGCCCCTTTTTAAGAATTATCCAAAATTTTCAATTTATCGTGTGTTAGCCCATGGATTTGGCGCCCTAGAGCACTCTAACTTTTTCTATCCAAAAAAATTTATGAGGACCTCTGTAATGAGTTGGGGAACCACCTCGTATACTCACACCATTTTTAATGAATATTTCCGCATTTACAGGCCTGTTTTTAGGAATTACACAAAATCCTCGATTTTTCGTATATAGCCCATGATTCAGGCACCCCGAAGCACCCAAGTTTTTTTTTCTCAAAAAAACTTTATGAGAACCTTTGTAATGAGTTGGGGAACTACCACATATACTCACACCATTTTTTTAACGCCTATTTCCGCATTTACATGCCTTATTTTAGGAATGACCAAATTCCTCGATCTTTTATGTGTATAGCCTATGGATATGGCGCTCCCGAGCACCCAATTTTTTTATAAAAAGACTTTATAAAGACCTCCGTAATGAGTTAGGAAACCACTACGTATACTCACACTATTTTCTAAACTCCTATTTCTGCATTTACAGCCTTTTTTAGGAATTACCCAAAATCCTCGATTTTTTGTGTGTTGCCCATTGATTTGGCACCCAAAGCACACACACTTTCTTTGTCAAAAAGCTTTATGAAAACCTCCGTAATGAGTTAGGGAACCCCATGTATACTCACACCATTTTTTACGCCTATTTTCGCATTTACATGCCCTTTTTTAGGAATTACCCAAAATCCTCTATTTTTGTGTGCATGGATCTGGTGTCCCGGAGCACCCAAAATATTTTTCTCAAAAAACTTTATGAGGACTTTATAGTGAGTTGGAGAACAACCACGTATACTCAGATCATTTTTTAACGCCTATTTCCGTATTTACAGACCCTTTTTAGTAATTTCTCAAATTTTTCAATTTTTCGTATGTTATAGCCCATGGATCTAGCGCCTTGGAGCACCTAATTTTGTGTCTTAAAAAACTTTGTGAGGACATCTATAATGAGTTGGGGGAACCACAATGTATACTCAAGCCATTTTTAACGCCTATTTTCCCATTTACAGGCCCTTTTTTAGGAATTACCTAATTTTTTTGATTTTCCGTGTGTTATAGCTAATAGATCAGGCACCCCGGAGCACCCAAAATATTTTTCTAAAAAACTTTATGAGGACATCCGTAATGAGTTTGAGAACCACCACATATACTCACACTTTTACGCCTATTTCCACATTTAGAATCCCTTTTTAGAAATTACCCAAAATCCTCAATTTTTCGTGTGTTATAGCTCATGGATCTGGCGCTAAGAGCATCCAAAAAAAGAAGTTCAAAAAACTCTGTGAGGATCTCCGTAATGATTTGGGGAACCACTACTTATAATCACACCATTTTAAAGCCTATTTCCACATATAGATCCTTTTTTAAGAATTACCCAAATTTCTCGATTTTTCGTATGTTATACCCCATGGATATGGCGCCTAGAGCATTCAATTTTTTTTCTCAAGAAAATTTATGAGGACCTCTGTAATGAGTTACGGAACCATCACATATACTCACATCATTTTTTTTAACGCCTATTTTCGCATTTACAATCCCTTTTTTAGAAATTACCCAAAATTCTTGATTTTTCGTGTGTTATAGCCCATAGATCTAGCACCCCGTAGAACCTAAAAAAAATTCTTAAAAAACTGTATGAGGACCTCCGTAATGAGTTTTGAACGACCACGTATACTCACACCATTTTAAACGCCTATTTTCGCTCATATAAACCCCTTTTTAGGAATTACCTAAAATCCTCAATTTTTAGTGTGTTATATTCCCATGGATATGGCGCCCCAGAGCACCCAAATTTATTTTTTCTCAAAAAACTTGATCAGGATCTCCGTAATGAGTTGGAGAACCACCATATATATACACACCATTTTTTTAACACCTATTTCTGCATTTACATGCCCTTTTTTAGGAATGACCCAAATTCCTTTATTTTACGTGTGTTATAGCCCATTAATCTGGCACCCCGAAGCACCCAAACTTTTTTTCTCAAAAAAGTTTATATGGACCTCCGTAATGAGTTGGGCAACCACCATGTATACTCATACCATTTCTAACACCTATTTCCGCATTTACAAGGCCTTATTAGAATTTACCCAAAATCCTCAATTTTTTATGTGTATAGCCCATGGTTATGACACCCCGGAGCACCCAAATTTTTTGTTTCAAAAAACTTTATGAGGACTTCCGTAATGATTTGGGGAACCACCAACTACTCACACTATTTTTTAAAGCCTATTTCACCATTTACAGGCCTTTTTTTAGGAATTAACCAAAATCCTCAATTTTTTTCGTGTGTTATATAGCCCATGAATCTGGAACCTCAGAGCACCCAGAAAAAATTCTCTAAAAACTTTCTGAGGACCTCCGTTATAAGTTGGGAACCACCACATATACTCACACAATTTTTAATGCCTATTTTCGTATTTACATGGCCCTTTTTAGGACTTATTCAAAATCCTTGATTTTTCATATGTTATAGCCCATGAATCTGGCGTCTCGGAGCACTGAGGACCTCTATATTGAGTTGGGGAACCACCACGTATACTCACATCATTTTTCATACATATTTTCTCATTTACATGCCTTTTTTAAGAATTATCCAAAATTCATAATTTTTCGTGTGTATAGCCCATGGATCGGGCACCTCGGAGCATCTAATTTTTTTCTCAAAAAATTTTATGAGGACCTCCGTAATTAGTTGGGGAACCACCACATATACTTACACCAATTTTTAACACCTATTTTCGCATTTACAAAATGTTTTTTGGAATTACCCAAAATCCTCGATTTTTCGTGTGTTATAGCCCATGGATTTGGCATCCCGAAACACCCAATTTTTTTAAAAAAAACTTAATGAGGACCTCCGTAATGAGTTGTGGAACCACCACGTATACTCACGCCACTTTTGTAACGCTCATTTACGCATTTACAAGCCCTTTGTTAGAATTACGCAAATTCATCCATTTTCGTATGTGTTAGACCATGGGTCTGACACCTCGGAGCACCAAAATTTATTTTTTAAAAAAACTTTATGAGGACATCCATAATGAATTAGGGAACTATCACGTATACTTGCACCATTTTAACGCATATTTTTGCATTTACAGGGCATTTTTTAAAAATTACCCAAATTCCTTGGTTTTTCGTGTGTTAATAGCGCATGTATATGACGCCTTTGAGAACCCACATTTTTTTTCTAAAAAAGCTTTATAAGGAACTCCGTAATGAGTTGGGGAACCATTACGCATACTCACACCATTTTTAACGCATATTTTTGTATTTACCGGCCATTTTTTAGGAATTACCCGAATTTCTCAATCTTTCATGTGTATTAGCTCATGGATCTAGTGCCCTAGAGCACCCAAAATTTTATTTCTTAAGAAAACATTAAAAGGACCTCTTGAATGAGTTGGGGAACCATCACTGTCATTCCCCGAGCCTACACCCTGGGAGAGACTGGCACTCGAGAACCATTGATGGCCCCAAGCGAATCATTGGTCTGGCTTACTTACTCAGCGAAAGACTTAAACACAAGAAATAGTCTCAAAAGGATAACTCATGCAACGTCTTAAAGAAATATTAAACTTAGCCAAAATGGTAACTCAAGTCTTAAATGTATACAACTGAAAACGGAAAGACTAAAGAACTATAACTACTCGTCTATGAAGCCTCTAAAACAAAGAGGGATATCGGGACAAGACCCCTGATCATCCTAATTACTGAAATACTAAAAACAAAGTAAAAGGAGTCATCCGGATAGCAAGGAGGCTCACCAACTGACTCTGAGCTCAATTGGATCAACGAGGCGATTGATGCTGAAACAGGTTACCTGTGTCTGCATCATAAAATGATGCAGGCCAAATGACGTCAGTATATTGAATGTACGAGTATGCGAGGGGAAAATTAACCATGACATAAGCTTGAAATGAATATGAAAGGAACACTTACCTTGGCTTTACTCAACTCGTGAATAACTCAACTCAAATGCAAGGTAAAAACAACAATAATAGTGCAGTTTATACAAAGCATTTAAAACAGTAGGTGACAACTCAATGTATTAAAGAAAATACAATAGCAACTCAATTACACATAAAGTAATATAATACTGTGGGAGCTTCTCTAACCGACAACCACCATTATGAGCCTAACTGATGATACATCGTCTTGCCCACACTGCCAGAACTATCATATACTTTGCCGTCATATAGAACGCCTTAACTAAGTGTATCCACGAGTCTATGCTAAAAAGCACTACGAAATCATCTAAAAAGTATGATCCTTTCAACCCATGATGACTACATGACTTATGGAGACTTGAGTTATTATGAACTCGCATCCCCATATCGGTGCTCAATACTACTCCCAAACTATACTCAGCTCATATATTTTTAAAACAAAACTCTTTCTTTGGTTTGAGATAATTACTCAAAACTTAACTTAAAAGCTCTCTTGGCAATTGGTGTTTCCTTTCTTGCTCAAATGTGAAAACATTTTAACTATTGAGAATACTTAGTTCCTGTATAATCTTTGAAGAAATGAACTTTTACTCTTTATTTAACTCAAAACTTAAATCTTAAAACAAGGTTAAAACGTTGTAAAAGACTTTTGGAAGACTCTATGAACTTCTCTTGACTTGGATCTTAACTTTCCTTGAATTTGAATATATGGATTCAAGGATTGTGATTTGTGTAGGAAAGATCTCATGATGTTTAGGAGTGTTTTTAGATAGTTAAACATGAGAAACGATCAAGAAATCATTGTCTGAAAGCAAGTCCACGACGCAGAGATGCATTTAAATATTTGATCACGAAATTTATTTTGAGGCAGAACGATCCGTGACCACTCCGCGACGCACATAAAATTTTTGCGAAAGGGGTGGGGCAGGTCTGCGACGCAGTTGCCCGACTTTATCCTTCTTCGTTTTCTAACCCCAAATCACCTAAATTCGATCCTTTTTCTCAATCTCTCTTTAGTTTTAGATACCCAGTGCATGAACATAAGAATCTAATCAAATATCACTCTAAAAATCGACACGATACCATTAAGAACTCAACAATCCCATCAACTCTCAAGAACTAAAACCAATTTCAAGAACATATATCAAGAACATCAAACTTCAACCTTTTTAGGACGAATTCACGCTGAAATAAATAGGTTTGGCGTGTGGGTGTACGAATCCAACGTTATGAGAGTCTTACATACCTCATAGGGATCACCCATTGACGAAATCCACGACCTTAGCTTCAAGATTTGGCGATTTCTTTGCTTCTCCTCCTCTTTTCTCCTCTTTTTTTCTCTTCTCTCAAAGCTCCAACTTAGTTTTCAAAAGCGTAATCTGACCAAGTTCAGTTTAGACCCCAATTACCCCTAAAAAAGAAATTAAACAATTGGGTAAGAAAAAGACCAAAATACCCTTCCAAAATCCGATTTTGACTTTCCTTATCTAGACAACCCAACTTCAAATGGGCATATCTCACTCATAAGAACTCGGAATCGTGCAAACTCGGCGGCGTTGGAAAGATAATTCAGTCTACGGTATCTGGTAGCACACCTTAATCATCATGAGCTAGAAGTTTTGGTCGTTTGAAGTTGACCAAAACCCATACTTAACATAACTTAGGCAATTTTCCAGATTTAACTTATTTCCAAAAATGACTCTTTCTAATTCTAGCTCTTTCTAGTTCTTTCAAATAGCGAGGTATTACAATCACATATACTTACACAATTTTTTAAAGCATATGTTTTGATTTACAAGTCATTTCCTAGGAGTTACCCAAATTCATCTATTTTTTATGTGTATTTAGCCCATGGATCTGGGAACCTCAGAGCACCCTAATTTTTTTTTTCTAAAAAATCTTTATGAGGACCTCCATAATGAGTTGGGGAACCATCACGTATACTCACACCATTCTTTTTACGCATATTTTCACATTTACAAGCATTTTTTTAGAAATTACCCAAATTTCTCAATTTTTCGTGTGTATTAGCCCATGGATGTAGCGCTTAAGAGCATTCAAAAAATTTTCCAGAAAACACTTTATGAGGACTTCTGTATTGAGTTGGGCAACCATCATGTATATTCACACCATTTTTTAACGCTTATTTTTTAATTTACCGGCCATTTATTAGGAATTAGCCAAATTTTTGGGTTTTTCGTGTGTGTATATTAGCTCATGGATCTGGCGCATCGGAGCAACAGAAATTTTTTTTGAATTTTTTTCAAAAGGTCCTTTAGAATGAGTCTAAGAACCATCACGTATACTCATACCATTTTAACGCATATTTTCGCATTTATTGGCCATTACTTCAGAATAAACCAAAATCCTTGATTTTTCGTGTGTATTATCTCATTGATTGGGCGCCTCGAAAAACCCAAACATCTTTTCTAAGGAAAATTATAAATACCTCCGTAAGGAGTTTGGAATCAATCACATATTCTCACAGCATTTTTTGAACCATCTTTTTGCATTTATAGACCATATTTTAGGAATTACCCAAATTTCTCGATTTTTCCTGTGTAATTAACCCATGGATCTGGCGCCATAGAGCACAAAAATAAAATTTTCTAAAAAACTTTTAAGACGACCTCCGTAATGAGATGGAGAATCATCACGTATATTCACACCATTTTTAACGCATATTTTCGCATTTACATGCCATTTTTTATGTATTACCCAAATTCCTCTGTTTTTCGTGTGTATTAGCTCATGGATCAGACACCTCGAAGCACCTACAAATTTTTATGAAAAAACTTTATGAGGACCTCTGAACTGAGTTAGGGAACTATCACCTATACTTACACTTTTTAAATGCATCTTTTTGCATTTACATGCCATTTTTAGGAATTACCCAAATTTCTTAGTTTTTTTGTGTGTATTAGCCCATAGATCTAGCGCTCAGAAGTACCCAAATTTTGTTTCTAAAAAACTTTTATAAGAACCTACATAATGAGTTGGAGAACCATCACATATACTCATACAATTTTTTTTATGCATATTTTCGCATTTACAGATCATTTCTTAGGAATTACCCTAATTTCTATGTTTCAAGTGTGCATAAGCCCGTGGATCTGGCGCCTCAGAGCACCCAAAGACTTTTTCCAAAAAATATTATGAAGACCTTTGTAATGAATTAGGATATCATCATGTATACGCACCCCAATTTTAACGCAAATTTTCGCAATTATAGGCCATTTATAGGAATTACCCAAATTTCGCGGTTTGTGGTGCCACTACAACAAATTCGATTATCAGGGACAAATAATTTTGTCATTTATAAATCATATTTCGTCACTAAAAACCTTGTGAGACGAAAAGTAATTCGTCAATCAGTCGTCACTAAATGTGTGTCGCTAAAGTATACAAATACGATTTAGTGCTTCGTTGCTAAAAGTATTATTTGACTTTAGAAAGAAAAATCGTCCCCAAATACTTAAACATTTGTGACAAATTTATTTGTCATAAAAAGTATTATTTTTTTGTAGTTAATAGTATCCTTTGTCACTAAAAAGGTTATTACTGCCGACAAAATTATATCGTCATTAATTTACTTCAATCAATGACGACATCAATTGTCTCTAAAGTTATATGTATTTCATAGTTGAACAAAATCTTATTTCGTCACTAATGACTATATTTAATATACAAAAAATTATTTTTTCTTAAATGTATTAATTATGGATAAATTTATTATTATAAAAGAGGTTAATGTTCCTATTATCTCCCATCTCAATTTTTTTTTAACTAGCCGCTCCTAGGCTCCCACATTATGCTTTCTTGGGGACTCGAACTCACAACCTAAAGGTTGGAAGTAAGGAGTGCTTACCATCCGATCAACTCTTCTTGTCTCTCATTTTTATTTTATTTTTAACTTCATTCACTTCTTTCAAATTTAACTTCTGTAGAGATAATATATTACATGATTATTTATACACATACACAAATGCATGAAATTTACCA
This sequence comes from Solanum verrucosum, assembly GCF_900185275.1. NCBI lineage: Eukaryota > Viridiplantae > Streptophyta > Magnoliopsida > Solanales > Solanaceae > Solanum > Solanum verrucosum. The sequence continues at coordinate 1,704,931 of NW_026020399.1, forward strand.
CCCACAATTCATTAAACTGCATATTTTTAAAAATATTATTAAATATATTCAGTACGAAATTGTCATTTTATTTATTTATTTTTAAAAATTATTCAGTACAATTATAAATTTATATATAATTAGACTTTCAATTTGATTAATTTTTTTTTGAATAATCGGTTCAATTCGATCTATAAATCAATTGTTTTGAAAAATCATTGATACCCATAACTATAGTACTTCATCATAATATATTTGAAATCCTTGTTGGTTCATTTCTTTCATTTGTGCTTTCATTTTTTAGTTTATTTCAATTTTCACAGTGATGGAAAAGTTAAAAGAAATTCATGAAATATTCTGCACCTTTGCAAAGTCTAAGTTTGTAAGTCGATGTTATCTCTGTATAGTTGTTCTACGTACGTATGTAGAATTACTATTAAATATGTATATATTTTTAGGCAGAAGCAAATAGATCGACTTAGTCTATGCAATTTACCAATCACAAATCAATAGACAAGCACAAAAATTAGCACCAAGACTAGATAAATTATTTATTCTATCGTCTTTATCGATGAAAGAGTATCAAATAAAAAACAAATGTGTTAAACCAACAAATATTAGCAATATAGTGGTAGAACCGTACCAACTCACGATACTTATAACCAGGATTATATTTTTCAAATGATGCATTTTATAATTGCATAATTTAAGAAAGTTGATGAATTGAACTTTTTCATTTTAAATCGACTGAATTCGTTGGTTTTAATATTTTCCCTCGCCAATTAACGAATGGACTCTTTCTATTTCTTATGAAACACTTGTAATATTCTTTTTGTAACTTGTAACTTGTAATTTTGAACAATTGTAGCCAAAAAAAATTGTATTTAGCTATGAATTTTTTTCGTAACAAATAGTTGAATTATTCACTACAAATTTTAAGTTGTCGCTATTTAGCACCATACATATTTTGTGACAATTATTTTGTTGTAACTAAATCACATATTGATTAGAGACAATAAAATCTTTGTCACCAATTATTTATGTTAATAGTGACGAAAATAAATGTCATAATTAAATCTAAACTTTTATAGATAAAACTTATAATATTTAACTACAAACTCTAATTTGTCAATATTGTCACAACATATTTTTTTAGATGAAATTCTTTTGTGTCCAAAAATTAATAAATTTTAAGACAAGAAAACAATTTGTCATGAATTAGATACATTATTAGACGAAATAATGTGTCAATGATAATTTTAAATTCGTGACTAACACTACTTAACAAATGGCGCCAATTATTTTTTTGGTGGGAAACTTTAGTGGACAAAACTTTGCTATGGATTTTTATGTTTCGCCACTAAAAGTGTGTGTCTCATATATTTAAACACAAAAAGTAAATCGTGTCACTAAAAGTGAACAACTAGTGACGAATTTGAGGTCGTAGCTAATAATTTTGTAGCTATATACGTATTAGCACATGGATCAGATGCCCAGGAGCCCCCAATTATTTTTTCTAAAAAAACATTATGAGGACATCAGTAATGAATTGGGTAACCATCACACATACTCACACCATTTTTTAATGCATATCTTTGCATTTACATGCCAATTTTTAGGAATAACCCAAATTTCTCAGTTTTTCGTGTAAATTAGCCCATTAGATATGGCGCCTTAAAGCACCGAAAAATATTTTCTATAAAAACTTTATGAGGACCTCCATAATGAGTTAGGGAACCATCACATATACTCACAACATTTTTAACGCATATTTTCACATTTATAGGCCTTTTTTTAGGAACTACCCAAATTTCTCGATTTTTGTGTGTATTAGCCCATTGATCTGACGCCTCGGAGCACCAATAAAGTTTTCTGATAAAAAATATTGAGGACCTCCGTAATGAGTTGGGGAACCATTCCGTATACTCACACCATTTTTAACGCATATTTCTCATTTACAGATCATTTATTAGGAATTTCCCAAATTCCCCGGTTCTTCGTGTGTCATGGATCTGGCGCCTTGGAGCACCCAAAGATTTTTTCTAAAAAATGTTATGAGGACCTCCGTAATGAATTGAGGAACCATCACGTATACTCACACCATTTTTTAATGCATATTTCACATTGATAAGCCATTTTTAGGAATTACCCAAATTCTTCGATTTTTCCCATGTAATGCCCATGGATTTGGCGCCTCAGAGCACTCAAAAATGTTTTCTGAAAAAAATTTATGAGGACCCCAGTAATAAGTTAAGAAACCATCAAATATACTCACAACATTTTTAATGCATATTTTCACATTTACAACATTTTATAGAAATTACCCAAATTTCTCAATTTTTTGTGTATATTATAGCCCATTGATCTTGCGCCCCAGCGCACCAGAAATGTTTTTTGGCAAAAACTTTATGAGAACCTTCATAATGAATTAGGGAATCATTACACATACTCACACCATTTTTAACGCATATTTTTGCATTTACAAGCCATTTTTAGAAACTACCCACATTTCTCGATTTTTCGCATGTATTAGTTCATGAATCTAGCGCCTTAGAGATTCCAAAAAATATTTTTGAAAAAAAACTTGATGAGGACCTTAGTAATGAGTTAGGGAACCATCACATATACTCACAACATTTTTTAACATATAGTTTCGCATTTACATGCCATTTTATAAGAATTACCCCAATTTCTCAGTTGTCCTTGTGTATATTGGCCCATGGATCTGGCGCTTCGGAGCACCAAAAAAATTCTCTGAAAAAACTTTAAGAAGACCTCTGGAATGAGTTGGGGAACCACCACGTATACTCACACCATTTTTAATGCACATTTTTGCATCTACTGACAATTTTTTAGGAATTACCCTAATTCATCTGTTTTACATGTGTATTAGCTAGCCCATGGATCTGATGCCCCAGAGCACCTAAAGATTTTTTTAAAAAAACTTTATGAAGATCTCCGTAATGAATTGGGGAACCGTCACGTATACTCACACCATTTTAAAGCATATTTTCATATTTATAGGTCATTTTTAGGAATTATCCAAATTTCTCGTTTTTTCATGTGTATTAGCTCATTGATGTTGCTCCCTATAGCACAAGAAAATTTTTCTGAAAAAACTTTACGAGGACCTTCGTACTGACTTAGGAAATCATTACGTCTACTCACACCATTTTTAACGCATATTTTTACATTTACATGCCATTTTTTAGGAATTACCTAAAATTATCAGCTTTTCGTGTGTATTAGTTCACGGATCTGACGTCCTGGAATACCAAAATCTTTTTCTGAAAAAAATTATTAAGGACCTCTGTAATGAGTTGGGAACCATCATGTGTACTCACACCATATTTTTATTGCATATTTTCGCATTTACAAGCTACTTTATAGGAATTTCCTAAGTTCTTTGATTTTTTGTGTATATTAGACCACGAATCTGGCGCCTTAGAGAACCCAAAAGTTTTTTCTAAAATTTTTTTATGAAGAATTCCGTAATAAGTTGGGTAACCATGACATATAATAACACCATTTTTAACGCATATTTTCACATTTATAGGTCATTTTTAAGAATTACCCAAATTTCTCATTTTTTCGTGTGTATTAGCTTATTTGATATGACGCCTCGGAACACCCAAAGTTTTTTTCTGTAAATTTTTTTATGAGGACTCCATAATGAGTTGGGGAACCATCATGCATACACATACCCTTTTTTTAACATATATTTTTGCATTTATATGCCCTTTTTTCGAAATTACCCAAATTTCTCGATTTTCTCGTGTATTAGCCCATGGATCTGGCACCTTTGAACACCCAAAAAAAATTTCCAAATAAATTTTTTATGAGGACCTCCATAATGAGTTGAGGAACAATCACATATACTCACACCATTTATTTTTATGAATATTTTCGCATTTATAGGCCATTTTCTTGGAATTGTCTAAATTCCTCGTTTTTCGTGTGTCTTAGCCCCATGGATCTAGTGCCTAGAGCACCCAAAAAAAAATTCTGAAAAAACTTAATGAGGACCACTGTAATGAGTTGGAAAACCATCACGTATACTCACCATTTTTAATGCATATTTTTGCATATACAGACCATTTTTAGGAATTAACCAAATTTCTCAATTTTCATGTGTATTAGCCGATGGATTGGCTAGACCTTCATGGAAGAAGTTTTCAAAATCTACTCACCTGATGTGGTTTGAGGAATTCAAGGTAAAAATGTTTATAAATTATAGTTCATAATTAAATAAAAGTGTTGCATGGTATGACTAAATGGTATTCATTTGATATATGCAGAAGATATTTAAATGGCTTCCTCAATATAATGATGCTATATGGAGTAATTTTCAGAAAAGAGCATCTTCAAAATTGACACAACTGTTTCAAGATGTTAGAAAACACTTGCCTCTAAAGCCAAATTGGATGGAAGATGCGGTATTCAAGGAGATGAAAGAGCATTGGAAGTCAGATGAGTTCAAGAAAAAGTTCGAACAGAATAAAAAAATCGCAATTCAAATGCTGGTGCATCACTACATACGAGTGGTTGTGTACCTCATCGATTGATCTATAAGAGAATGGTAATTATAAATCTTGTTTAAAATATATTTCTTTCAAGAAAATAACATCATACTCAGTGTTGATAGCATAAATATATATATTTTTTATTATAGAAAGAAGCTACCGGAAAAGATTCTTCAATTTGAAAATTTTATTTTCGAACTCATCGCAAGAAAAGTGATAAAAGTTGAGTAAATGAGAAAGCTGAAGCTGCTTATGTAAGTGCTCATTCACTCTATTTGCTAGTTACTTATTCGGTTTAAGAATATGTTCTCTCACTCCTTTCTTTATGAGGTAATATAGTTCCTTTAATTTCAGAATTTCTTTTATCTCTATTTTCAAGTTACTTGTTTGGTTTCAAAATATCTATGATTGGGGTTAATCTACTATTCTTTACAACAATTCTTTGTTCTTCAGCTTGTTCTCAGTCATTTTGAACTCCCCTCTTTCTAATGAATGGATTTTTGAATAGAGACACACTCAACAGACATTCTTCATGGCGTTCCTTGTGATATATAGCCAAGGCATATTGTACGATGCTAACTTTGGAGATATGAACTTCGTCAACTGCATGTTCACTGCCTTCTACCATTTACCGGGCATAGTGATCCTTATTGCAACACTATACCAACAAGATGTAGAAATTGAGCAACATGAACACAATTAAAGCTGATGCACCTTGGAAGTATTAAAATAAATACCATAGTAGCTGCATGAATCAAAGCGGATACTGGAGTAGGACCCTCCGTAGCATCAGGTGACCAAGTATGCGATCCTATTTGTGCAGATTTCCCAACAGCACCAATAAAATGTACACCATACGGTAAATAGAATTTGAATATTCTTTTGCATGGTTGATTACCTTACGCCATACAAAATCTTGAATAGAATGAATACACATAAATTTTCTTCAATTCCTTTTTTTCTTTCTTCAAGTTAGTGCAATAAAGACCATGGACTTTGACTTCATTTAAATATTTTAACTATAACTTATATCAATTTAACACCTGAACAAATGGTAAATTCTTCTTAATAAACACTTTCCGTTCAAATTTATTAAAAATAAAAAAAAAATTGTGTGTGTTCTCAAGTGCATATAACTTCTCAGTAATTCACCAAAATAACACGTTTTATAATTTGTTACTCTAATGAATGTTTTTAGGGATGACAATGGGGCGGGGCGGATGCGGGGCAAACCCGCCCCCGCAAAAGCTCTAGCTCACCTCGCCCCATTGTCATCCCTACATATTTTAAAGCTAAAAAGTAACATCCGACAATTTGAAATTACTATGAAGAGGCTTAGAATTGGAAATAGCAATTTCGGAAGGAATTCAAAAATCTGGAAAATTTGGTTATGGGAAAAAGTGAGTTTTTGGCCAACTTTGAGTAGTCAGAACGCCTAGATCAGGATGAGTTAGGTGTAGTTCCAGTTATGATTGCGAAGCTTGTGGAATGATCTTTCCAACGTCGCCGAGTTTTCCCAATTCCGAGTTAGTATGAGGGAATTATCCCCTTTGGAAGTTTGGCAGTTGGTAGGGAATTAGTCCAAAAATTTTAAGGGTATTTTGGTCTTTTCCCTAACCAATTCTTTTGGTTATATTGTTGTGTTAGACTGATTTTTAGATCAGTTTGTCCCATTTTAAAGAGTGAAAGTAAGGGTTTGAGAGTGAAGAGGAGAAGAAGAGGAGAAAGAGAAGATCAAGCAAGGTTTCGTCAAGGATCGTCGTAGATATCGTCGGGGGTGATCCCTACTAGGTATGTGAGTTCATAGTGCTGGTTTGGTCCTTTTCCCCACACGCCAAACTCGTTTTATTTTCAAAAAAAGATTGGTTGTTTTGTTGAAGTTGTTGGTTGTGTTGTTGATGTTGTTGATTGTGTTGTTGAAGTTCTTGTTGATTTGGGACATGATTTGGCTGTGTTTTTTAGTTGAATCTCTTGTATGTTGAGGGATTTTATGATCCTTAGTGTTTGGGGTTGAAACCTTTGAAGTTAGGGTGGTTTAGAGTTGGGAAAAAAAGGGAGAAAAGTCGGATTTTCTAGGGAACCTACCAGCGCGCCCCAAAAGGGACTCTAAAGTCCAGCCTTTGCCCCTTCTGAGCTTCGAGGGCTGGCGCTCTGCAAGGCGCAGAGCGCCAAGGACGCCAAGTTTCCCATTTCTTTTCATACTTTCTCATGCATGTTCCTTGGTATTGTACTCATGTTTCCTAGTTGTTTCCAACACTCCAAGGTACGTTTAAACGTCAAGAACTCATCCCTAAACGTGTGATCATATACCTTGAATCCGCAATCCAATTCAAGGCGAGTTAGGATCAAGTCAAAGTGAAGTTAAGGGTCAAGTCTAGAAGTTAAAGAAGTCAAAGCAAGTTTTCAAAGTTTTTCAAGGGTCTTTATTGAACGTTCTAACTTCGTTTTAAGGTTCAAGTTTCAAGTCAAGTAAAGAGTATCGAGTTTCAAGTTAAGTCAAGAGTTTAAAGTTGAGTTCATTTCTTAAAAGCTATTAGGGAACTAAGTATTCCCGAAGAAGTTTATAAATGTTTTTACATTTGAGTAAGAGGGGAATCATGTTTTCCAAAAGAGCCTTTGGGCTAAGTTTCGAGTAATTACCTCAACTAAAGCAAGATGTGTATAAAGACACTTATGAGACAAAGTATTTTTGGGAGTAGTATTGAGCACCGAATTGGGGACACGAGTTCATATTAACTCAACTCTCCATAAGAACCATGCACCAACATGGGACTTGACGGGTCATTCCTTTTAGATAATCACGTAAGATTAAGCTAGTGGATCCACTAAGTTAAAGTAAGGTCCTATATCACGGCAAGGTATAAGATGGTCCTTGGGCAACGTGAGGTAAAACGTTGTATCATCACTAGCGCTCATAGTGGTGGTTGTCGGTTAAAGAATCTCCCACTAAAGTTATATTACTTTTATATAAGTAAAGTTGAGTTTGCTATTATTTTATCATTAACGACCTAAGTTGTTTACATTGTTTTTCAAGCTATATATATATATATATATATATATTGCATGTGTCTTATTGTTTTATATATTGAGTTCAGTTATTCATGAGTCGAACATAGCCAAGGTAAGTGTTCTCCTGTACTCCTTTCAAGCTTGAGTTGTGGTTTAGCTTTCCAGCTCGCATACTCGTACATTCCATGTACTATGCCAGTTAGCCTACATCTTATTATGATGCAGACGTAGGTTCTCAGGATCAACATCCAGCACACCGTTGATCCAGCTGAGCACTCCAGAGTCAGTTGTGAGCCTCCTTGCTTTCCGGAGGACTCAGTTGTTTTGTTCTCTTAGTTTTGTTTTATTAGGATGTTGCGGGGTTTGTCCCAACATCCATCTCAGTATTTTAGAGGCTTCATAGATAGTCAATCAATTAGTATTGAGTCTCTCATCTATGTATATATGTAAATATTCTATTTTGGGACTCGAGTTACCTTTTTGGCCAGATTTTTATCAGTTAAGTTGCTTTATGTCCTTGCATTGCATGGAGTTATTCTGTTGAGTTAGGTTCCCGTTGAGTTAAGAAAACCAGGCCAAGGGTTCGCTTGGGGCCAAAAATGGTCTTCGAGTGCCGGCCACGTCCAGGGTGTAGGCTCGGGGCGTGACATAAAGCATCACTTACAATAACGTTTTAGGCGAGAGTTCTATATACGTAATGTAGGAGTTAAATCTAAAATTTACAATGATAGTTATTTCTAAATCAATAGTTTCACGTTTCAGAAATTAGATTACATTAAGTAGACGACAAACAATTTTATTTATATTTTGAGTGAAGCAACACGATAATATTAATGGAGGAGTCTGAATTTTCTTAGTAATGAGTTTCAAAATATAAAGAAAGTAAGCATACAAATAAATCAAGAAAATTCAACATCTAGTATCAATATTAATAAAATAACAATTTTAAAGCATAATTTTCGAGACCTTCCTTCCTATTTACCTTAGAAACACATACCTCCCTTGTGATTTGAAATATTACATTCACCACCCTTATAATTCTCTAATTCACACAAAAGTTATTCCTAAACATTCCCGCCAATAACCTGAGCTTGGAGACGAAACTACCCCCGTCTTATTTCCAAGATTCAGCTTAAAATTGAAAGGTAAAATCGTAAATATCCCAAAAAGGAATAACGGTTAGTAACGAACTTTAGCAAAAACACAAAACAGAGCTCATTTTCCTTCTCTCTGCAAAAAAGAAGAAGAAGATAAATTTGTCAGATATGAGATTGCAGATCATTAATGGTGTGAAATGGTACTTCAATAGGAATTGGAACCGAATCGACATGATGAATTTCAATGAAATTCCTGAGCAAGTTCACACAACCTTGATGAAGGTAAGTACATACATTTTGGAACATTTTTGCTTCTGCCTCTAAGTATTGGATTTCCCCTTTTCCTCTGATTGATTAGTTTTTTGCTCAAAATAAATATAGGTCTATCTTATTCTCTTCTGTGCCATGTACTGCTCTACTTTTGTATCCTTCATGCAATGGATCTCGGTAGCCGGGGGGAAATTCACAGTCCTTTCTTATGTAACAAGTTTAATCTTGTTTACATTATTCCACCAGGGAGAGTGGTACGTACGTGATCAATGGCTTGTAGATTTTTTTGAATTATTTTTCAAGTCACTTCTTATAACGTAAATCTTATGTCTTATGCAGAACACAAGGTTCTTACTCTCGATGTTGGCTGCCTATTCATTCGGTGCTTCTGTTTGTACCTTTACAAATTATCTCTTCGAAATCAAGCAACGGTATGACTCGAGATACTAAATATCTGTTGATTAAGTTTTTTCTGCTTTCTTGTCATATCATATTATCAAGAACCTGATTTTTGCGTTCTTCAATTGTGTATAGAGAGAGAGCAAGTATATACTTAATAATCATTAGACTTACTAGAATTCCTAAATGGAAAATTGTGTAATAAGGACTTGTGCCTGAATGTGCTGCTCTTTTTCACAAGATAAGGGTATTGGAGAGGATAAATTTGACATAATACATAGTCGTTTTGTATCATTCTTGCGCAGTTTACTCGAATTTGTGCATTGTTGGCTAATATAGTATGTTATAACACATTTGCTTGCTTTGTTACTCCTCTGCTCCTTCTGTATGTGTAGTTGATTTGCAGCTTGTTGTTCCCTGTTCCATATTTTGATAATCTTGGCATTCCATGCTTGTTCTCCAGCATTGTTCTCAGACTTTTGACAGGTATAACAATTGGCTCTGGAAATTTATTGTGTAGAGCCATCACAACAAGGAAAAGAAGTGAAATCTACCGCGGTTGCATGAAATATTGTTTGTTCTACCGCTCTATGCCTTAGTTTTCATTGTCTTGGACAACAGTCGCTCAGCTCTTTTGGTGATAAAAGTAAGCAGTTGTATGCATACAATGTGATGTCAGTCATTTTGAACTCGTTGCTTCAAAATGAATAATATGACTTGACTTATTGAATACTGCTTGTTGTAGATACACACTGTGCAGATATTGTTCTTATGATATATAGCCAAGAAATACTGTACGATGCAGACTTTGGAGATATTAACTTGGTCAACTGCACCCTTGCCGTCTTCTTCCATTTACCTGGCATAGTCATCCATGCTGCAAGGCTATACCTGCAGGGTGCAGGAATTGAGCAACATGAACACAATTAAAGCTGATGCAGCTTGGAAGTATAGAATAAATAGAGAGTAGAATATGCAGCTTACTGTAAATGATGAACATATATTCCTTCATAACTTTTTGCACAAATGATCAATGGAGACTCGATTCAAACAAAAAAAACAGTAAAGTAATAATAAGTAACGGGATGAGTTTCAGCTACACTTAAGTCCTTATATTCTTCAACAAGTCTTTGATATAATTTCGAATGAATGGGATCATCCATGACTAACGGGATATCACTGTTCCGAATCATTAACTCAATTTTTGCTACATTGTTGCTGTTCACAAGTTGGGTCATGGGTGAGCCTAGTCAATATGGGAACGTCGTCTTCAATATGAGTACACCTATAAAACTAGTAATATTCACGATATTTAAAAGCAGACATAAGATTAATAAAATATTGATATATTTTTTGAAGCAATGCCATTAATTTATAAAAATCAAAAAGGAAAAGAAAACAGAAATTCCCCATAAAAGTTAGTATTTCTAGAACTTCCCGCCAACAACCTGAGCATAGAGACGAAACTACCCCCTTCTTATTCCCAAGACTCAGCGTATAACTGAAGGGTAAAATCGTAAACACTGAAAAGGAATAACGGTTAGTAACGAACTTTAGCAAAAACACTTCTCTGTATAAAAACAGAGTTCGTTTTCCTTCTCTCTGCAAAAGAAAAACAGAGAAAAAAAGAAGAAGATGAATTTCTCAGAGATGAAAGATGAGGCGATTAATGGTGTGAAATGGTACTTCAATAGGAATTGGAACAGAGACGACGTGATGAATATGGATGAAATTTCCGACGAACTTCACTCAACCTTGAAGATGGTACATACATTCCTCATTAACACTTTCAATTTTTCTTTCCTTCTACTTCATCGTTGCGAACGTAAGAATAAAGAAGTTGTAATTCATGAAATTATTGTTCGATTTTTCTTTATTGTAATCTTATTTAGTACTATGTAATAGACGATTACAACGTGATCATACTAAATCCCCAATTCTTATATCGTCATGGTTCATCAATTTCGATTCTCAGAAGATTTTTAGGTATTACCGATAATGAATTTCAGTTTCTTACCGTTCAGAAGATTGATTTGTTTTTGCTGAAAATATAGGTGTATGTTAGTGTCTTCTGTACCATGGTGAGATTACTTGTGGATCCACATTGCAATGGATCCCGATAGCTGCGGGGAAATACTCAGTCCTTTATTATGTAGCAAATTTAATCTTGCTTTACCTTACTCCACCAGAAAGAGTGGTACGTACATGATCAATGTCTCGTAGATTTTGTTGAATTATTCTTGAAGTTGCTTCTTATAATGAAAATCTTCTGTCTTATGCAGAACATGAGGATCGTAACCTCGATGTTGGCTGCCTATTCATTTGGTTCTTCTGTGGCATCATTTTCAATTATATCTTCAAAATCGAGCAACGGTAAGAATCAAAAGAAACTAAATTGTTTAGATATCTGTTGTTCGAGTTTTCTAATATGAAAATGACATTTGGTTGTTCTCCAGCTTTGTTCTCAGACTTTTGGTAGGTATAACAATTGGCATTGGAAATTTGTTGTATCAAGCCTTCAAAACAAAGGATAGGAGGAAAACTACACCGGTTGCCTGAAATATTGTGTTGTTATAGTGGTCTCGATAATTGCTTTCTTTCTTTTCGAAACAGATACAACTTTCCAGATGATAGCGGTAAGCAGTTGTATGCATACAATGTAGTCATTTTGAACTCGCTCTCTAGTTTGAATGAATAATATGACTGATTTGTTGAATACTGTTTGTTGTAGATACACACTGTGCTGATATTGTTCATGGGGTACCTTGTGATATATAGCCAAGAAATACTGTACGATGCAAACTTTGGAGATATTGACTTCGTCATCTGCACATTCACCGTCTTCTACCATTTTCCGGGCATAATGATCCATGCCACAAGACTATACCTGCAGGGTGAGCAACAAGAACAGCATTAAAGCTGATGCAGCTTGGAAGTACAGATTATATAGAGAGTAAAATGTGCAGCTTACTGTATATGAGGAACAAATATTCCTTTGTGTCTACATTTTATTGATTGAAGCAAAGTGCTTTGAATATTTCTTGGTAAATGAAATACTGATTGTTGATTACAAAATTTTGAATAGAATGAATACACATAATTGTTTTTCCTTCTCTTTGTTTTTTCAAGATAGTGCAATAAAGAATTTCACAAATGCTTAAGAGCTATTTAGTGTGTAATTTCACAAATGGTCGCTCAACAATTTGTGGACGTTTGTTTCCTCCAAGCACTTCCCATTGTATTTAGGCAAACTAAGTGGACGTTTGGACATGAAAACGAAGTATTATTCATTTTATTTAAAATTAATAAAGTTGAGTTGTGTTTGGTCGTACTTTTTGCAAAAAATAATTAGTATTTGAATTACACTAAATAATAGTGTTTAATGTGCACCTATCATCGATCCAAGGAAGAAAGGAATAACATTGTTTTGGGGCTTCATAGTCCCAAACCTTAAGCACTATGTGTGTGTGTGGTGGTAAAGTGTAGGAGTAGAGGTTATATCTAAAGGGTAACCACGGAAGTAGATTGAGCAATGGAACCTTGAATCGCGTGTAGAGTGAAGATATCAATCGGATGCTCGAAGATGGAACCCCTTAGCATATGGTACTTTCTTTTTTGTTATGGTTGACCGATTAACCACCAACGATGACAACACAGAAACATGCAAAGGACTTTATGAGTAAGTGTTTGGACAGAGATCATAATTGGAGATGGAATGCAAAGATGTTACTTAATCATTCATTCATCACGAACTATGTTAATAAGAAGATGGTTCATGAGTTGATCCAGCGGCCTTTTGGTGATGCAGGACTCAAAACATTGGTTTCTTTGGAACACTTATTCACAACAACTATTACCTGGCTACATGTTGGGGTTATCCTATCGTAGTTCCTTACCAGTTACCACTAGGTAAAATCTAGGCCTACATTGACACATGTAATTTCATGTCGATAAACTAAAGCTGTTTGAAGCCAATCGTGATATTTGTTTGGAGATTTTTTTTTAAGAGATAGTAAATTTGAACACACGTTGATTTACCACGATGATCCAAAGTCACTGGTAAATCACATCAAGAATTGTACAAGTTATTTAAAAAAATTCCCGCCAATGACCATGACCTGAGCCTGGAGACGAAATTACCCCGTCTTATTCTCAAGACTCAGTTATAACTGAAGGGTGAAACCGTAAGTATACCAAAAAACGGTTCATAACGAAGTTAGCAAAGACACTTCTGTGTAGGTATAAACAGAGGTCAGTTTCGTTCTCTCTGCAAAAAAAAAGAGAGTAAAGAAGTAGAAGAAGATGAATTTCTCTGGTATGAAAGATCGGGGCATAAATGGTGTGAAAACTTACTTTAATGAATATTGATGAAATTCCCCATGATGTTCACACAAGATTGAAGAAAGTACATACACATTCATCCAAACACTTTGATTTTTTCAATTTCCTTCTACTTGAAATTACTCTGAGATTTTTCTTCATTTATTCAGTTATAGTAATTAAATTTTTAGCAGTTTGATGAACTTAAGTTCGTCAAAGTATGAACGATTGAATGGTGTAAAGCATTTTCATAACATCCCAAAACTAAAGCGTATCAAATAAATTGGGACAGAGATTAAACTAATTTGTTATAAGCAATTTCAGATTTCAGCTTCTTGTGATTGATTAGTTTTTACTGTATAGGTGTATCTTACTCTCTTCTGTGCCATGTTGTGCTCTACTTGAATCATAGATTATTCTTGAAGACGCTTCTTATAATGTAAATCTTATGTCATATGCAGAAGACGAGAGTCTTACTCTTGATGTTGGCAGCCTATTCATTCGGTGCTTCTATTAGTGCTTATATCAATTATCTCTACAAAATCGAACAATGGTAGGACTCAAAAGATACTAAACATTGCTTATATATCTGTTGTTCATTTTTTTTTTTACAGCTTTTTTGTTATGTCATAGTATTAAGAACCTGTTCATATCGCGTTTTTGTTCTCCAGCTATGTTCTCAGACTTTTGTTAGGTAACACAATGGTCTCTGCAAATTTCTTGTATAGAGCCACCACAACAAGGGAAAGGATGAAAATTGTTTCCCATGACTGGCGCCATAGCTGTTTCCCGCTTGGAGAGGAAGAAGAAGAAATGGGAAAATTGCCAGTCATTTGGGCCGACTCTCAACTTATTAAGTGAAAATTTCTAATATGACATATATTATATACTAACATTTTCGAGTTATAGCAATAGATTTAGACTTTCAAGTTATAACATTAAAAATTTCAGGTTGTAACAGATTATTAAAAACAAAGTTATTTTTAATAATTTAAAACATTTGATTTGAAAAGAATAAAAAGATAAAAAAAAATTAAAATAAAACATTTCTGAAGGAAAAAATGAAAAAAACGGAAATAGGGGTGGAAATTAAATTTGAATTAATTTAAGATAATTATTAATTAGCATGAATTAAGGAATTTCAAACTAATTAAGAATATTCAGTTTCCTTAATTCACTCCAATTTGTTAAAAATAATTTAATAATCTGATTTTATCCATTTTTCTTTCACGTTTCTCTCTCTTCAATTTTCTTCCAGAAATTGTCACTGGCGACAAATTGATTTTTTTTTTGTGATGGACAACTACGTATCAATATTAATTAAACATGGCGGAAGATGGGTTGCTTCAAGTGAGTATTTTTTAATTGTTTACCATTTTTATTTGGATTTCAGTGAAATAAAAAAAAGTGAAACTGTAAATCGTCACTATATTGAATGTGATATGTTTTTTGTATATACAATACGTTTTGTTCATAATACTTATTAGTTGTTGTGAAATTGTAATATTAGTGATTTTCTTGGTAAGTTTCTGTTTTTTGGTAGTGGTTTAGTGTCACCATATTATTGATTACTGGTTTTTTTCTTGGTAAGTTTCTGTAATATTATTGATTACTGTTTTTTTCGTGAAAAAATAAATTAAAATGTATAGTTTTGAATGAATTTGTTAGTGTAAGTGTAATGAATTTGGTACGAAAGTGTATTCACTAATGTGAAAAAAAGGTTATTTAGAATTTTGAAGAATTGATGATAGTTGTTTTAAGTTGATATGAAAGTGTGTTAACTACTTAGTAAAAAAAGTTATTTTGAATTTTGAATAAGTGTATTAAAAATGTTTTAAGTTGGTATGAAATGTGAAATGTTATTGTTTATATAGGTTTTGTCAATTATGTATAAATTTGTGTGAAAGGAATGAACTATTTGGTATGAGAAATGTATAAATTTGGTATAAATGATGATTGTATGTATGAAATTTGTATTAAGTAGGTATGCAATCTGAATTTTCTTTTTTAATGAAATATGTTTGTAGTTTACTGTCTGAATAATTTTTGTATGAAAAAATAATTACAAGTGTGTATAATTTTGTTTTTTTTGTATTATGTAAGACTAATTGTTATTTATTTTTTAATGAAACAGGGAAATATGTTGATTTCCAGATGGAGGGGATTATATATGAGTATTCTAGTCTTTATAGTGGTCTAGTAAATGCGATAACATCGTAGCTAATGATAGATGCTAATATTCACAATATAGAGATAAAATATATAGTTAGTGATAGATGTCCCCCTGTTAGTATCCACAATGATGTTGGTGTGCGGATTTTTTTAGATCAAAAGAAAGCTAATGTAGATTTCTTTACGAAACATCCATTATGCATAACTTTGAAGAATATAACAATAGATAATCAGGATTCTGTAGTTGTTGTGGATAGGAGACATTCTGATGTTAGTAGAACACTAACTAACTTTGATTTATACTCCAGCAACTCCATCCGCTTGATAGGAGTGAATTTAGATGGAGTTGTCGATGAAAATACTGATGAAGGAAATGGAGTAATTAGTGACCTTTCTAATTTATTTATAGCTGAAAATCAGATTTACAATGATAAAGAAACACTTATGGAGGTGATGCGACATTATGGAGTTGTGGAAAAATTCAGATTTCTTCTGACTCGTTCTAGTTCATCTTGGTAAGGATTTAATTGATTGTTTGAATGCGTATTTTTTTTTAGTGTATATGGTATATCAGTTTTTGATGAATTTTTTTTTGTTTTTTATACAGTTATTACCTGAAGTGTCCTGCTGATAATTGTCCTGGATGATAAACTCATCATGTTTGAATCAATCAAAGTTATTTAAAATCAGAAAGTACTGTGCGGAATACACTTGTTCCGTTAGAGATAGAGTGTATGCAAGGCGTCAGGGAATAACTGACGTGGTAGTTGTTTTAATAATGGATAAATTTATTGATCCATCAACTGTATACACTCCAAAAGATATAGCGGAAGACGTGTTGAAAGTGCATGATGTTGCGCTAACATACATGCAGGTGTGGAGAGCTAAAGAAAAGGCGATAAAATTGGTGCGTGGAGATCCAACCTAGTCATATGCCAAACTTCCAGTTATTTTTATAACTAAATTTTGTATTTTATATTATTGACTGAATTGGTGTGAATTTTAACAATGCAACAATCTGGCATGCAGTTTGTTTAAAAATTGAATTCCCATTATCCATTTGGTTTCCTTTCTGTATCCAATTAATATCCATTCTGTATCTAATTTGAATATAATTGGTGTCCATTTTGTATCCAATAGTATATTTGTTGTGTTGTAATGTTCAACTATCTAATTATAAAATTATTTGTAAAAATTGAAAAACTTCCAGGTTATCTATACATATTGGAGCAGACATCCTGGTCCGGTTTTAAAATTAGAAAGGACGAAATGTGATAAATTCTTATATGCATTTGTTGCATTAGAAGCATGTATTAAAGGTTGGGAGTATTGAAGGCCAATTGTAGTTGTTGATGGGGCAGCTTTAAGAGGCTCATATGGTGGTACAATGTTGACTGCAAGCACTATAGATCCAGGAGGTATTTTTTGAATCTTTTACATTTATAATCAACAATAAATATGATATAAGGTGTGTTTTAAATTTGTATGATGTTTTTTTTTAATTAATGCATCAGGTCACATACTTCCACTTGCTTATGCCATAGTGGATGCTGAGAATGATGCATCATGGACCTGGTTCTTTGAACATTTTAGGGAAGCATATGGAGAAAGGGAAAACATGTGTTTTATGTCAGATAGAAACGAGAGCATATGGAAAGGGACTGTCAGAGTATATCCTGGTTTGGAACATTTTGCCTGCATATGGCACTTATGTTGTAGTGTTTTGAAGAACTTCCATAGGAATACTGAAGATTTGAAGAAGCTATTTTTTACAATGGCAAAGGCTTATACAATACAACAATTTGAGGCAATTATGCAAAGAATAGACCAGATAGATCCAAGAATAAGAGATTATTTATATGACATCGGGTATAGCAAGTGGTCAAGGGCTTATTCAAAATGTAAGCAAACATGGACCATGACTTCAAACATAGCCGAATCTTTGAATAATGTTAACAGGATAGCAAGAAGGTTGTTAGTGATTTCACTTCTTGAATTTATGAGGGTAACAGTTCAAAGATGGATTCATAAGCACAACGAGGAGGCTGCAAAAACTAGATCAGAGCTTAAAAAAATATGATCTTATGCTCCAGAAAAGTATTGCTTTGTCTAACAGTATGAGGGTATGATTTTTCCTTTATTCATTATTATTTAAATGTATTCATGTATGCAATTAGTATGATTATTGAATAAATTTAGTATAAATTGCCAACTAGAATAAACAGTACATTAATTTGATATCCATTCTGTAACTATAATTCAAACCTTTTTTTGTGGCTTGTTTTTTTGTAACATCATTTTAATGATCAATATTTTTGTGTGTTAGGTAATACCATCAACAGTTGATATGCATGTTGTTGTTGATACACCAAAGGGGTACATAGTAAACTTAAGCACTAAGATGTGTAGTTGCGGAAGATTTCAAAATGATGAGATACCGTGCGGGCATGGAATAACAGTTCTTAGATACAGAAAACTGCATTAAACAGATTAATGCTCTCCTTTTTATAGCCTGAAGAATTTTCAAGATACATATGTCATCCCTGTTGAACCTCTCCCATGCGAGAGTACATGAGATATACCAAGTTATGTTTCAGAGCCTAAATTGATGCCGCCCGGTCCAAAGAGAACAGCAGGAAGACCGCAACTTGAATGCTGGAAGGGGTTTGCTGATGTAAAATTCAAAAGGTCTAAAGTTACTTGCAGTAGATGTCGTCAAGTTGGCCATAACAGGACGACATGTTCAAATTATCCTGTGCAAAAAAAATTGATTATTTATTTGTTTAGACTATATAAAATTTTAATTTTATTTTGTCTTTTAGACTCATGTTTTGTTTTGATATGAAACATAATTGGTGTGAAATGCATTATAACTAAGTGTTTAGTATACTGTTCATTTTTTATACGCGATGCATTCATTAATCATACAAATTGCATATTGTTGGAAATAAAATTTATTTCAGTTTAATATATAAGATAGTGTTAATATTAGTGATAATTATACAAGGTAATTATGGAATGCATTTGGTATCCTGAGTAATTAATGTAGTTTATCATGAATATTAATTTGGTTTTCAACTGGTGTCCTACTATAAATGAAATTAAAACAATCTTTATACAAATCTTATTCAGGTGTCATTCAAATACTAACTTCAATTTATATCACACATATATATACCAACGAAAAATCAATTTCATGTAAACATTCATTAATTTCGTATAAACATTCATACCATTTGTGTACCAATATTTTATCACAATTCATACAATATCCAACAATCAAACATTAAATGCAGAGGCATACATGTATTAATCAAATTTCATACACATTTCATCCAAAAATATGTTTAGAATATAAAGTAAGCATAATGTGATATTTTTAGAAAAAAATCGCTAGTTTAACAATTAATCCAATTTCATACACGTTTGACAATTAATAGACAAATCGCTATTTTCATACAAATTTAATAATCCATGGCATATACACAATTAATAGACAGTCACACCAATGTTAAAACACAATTCATACCATTATATCACAATTCATACAGTACCTAACATTCAAACATTAATTTTTTTATACTAATTATAAGACAAAGTTAATTCATGATCTCTAAATTTGTATTATTTTTTAATCTAGTTAGTAATACACATTAATATCATTACGTCTAAATGTTGAATCAAATTGGTATGCAATTTGTATAAAATTGGCATCCCGTAAATGGTATATTCAATGTGTAATATATTCCCCAAACAGTGAATCCAGCTGGTATGAAGTCTGTATATAACTGACATCCCGAAAAATGGTAATTCATTTGTAGATGATATCTGACTGGAATTAAACATATGATATTATATATCATTAAATACTTTAACACAAAAATTGTCCTAAAGTTAAAAAAAATAAAATGTTGTTCTAAAAAAGTAGAAGGTGCAATAGACTATATCTAATTTCTTGTCTGTTGTCTTGGTGTAGGATAATTTGTGGTATCCGGAACATGTTTTTTGCTAGCGAGGTCCACCAAATTTGCTAGCAACCGTACCAGTAACTTCACTCTCACTGATCGCGCCATCCTTATTCTTTGTTTTTTCATAATGTCATAGGATTGTGGCATACCTTTGACGATGGTACTTTGCATCAATATCAATAGAACACATATCAAAAATATCATTCCTGATGTATTCAACAAATAGACATGTGTACAAACCACAATCACTGAAAAAATGAAAAAAATAAGAAAAAAATATATTTTAAGAAATAAATTAATTTAACTTTTCTAATGAAATCAGTAAAGTATAGAAATACGTACTTTGAACTATCTTCTTGTTGAGGAGCATGCATCATATATTGATATCAAGTGGGTCGGATTGAGACTTGTGTACATATTTAGGGAGTTTATTGGCATACAGATCAAGCCTTTTACCATAAAATCTCGTGCTGTCAAAAATAGTGGTATCATTGTTGCAAGTTTACCAACTGCTTCATTTACTTTCTTGGTGTGAACAAATCCTCCCTTCATCGAGTCGCATACATGTAGACATCTAAGCTTGATTCTGAATACAACCAAAAACCAGTGAAATTTCTCACTAATATTGACAGGAATAATGACATCGTCAACATGTCCCAAGGAATGTTGGCAAGCAGTTTGAAGCCTCTAATGCATTGTCCAACATCGTGGTCGGAGAAATGGATCTCATGTCGCAATTTGACTCTCTCCATTGTTTCTCAATGTTATCAACCCACGTCATAAACCAACAGTCAATGTACTGTATGATAGTGGTATGGGAGAGTACTTTGCCTTCTTTCTCAGATAATACATAATGGTATTAACATGTTGTTAACATTTAAAAATCATTAAAAAATGTTTCAAATATATACAGAATGCATATAAATTTCATTCTACCATCATGTTTAGTGCATTGTTCATGAAAGTATATTTTTATTCCAAATTCATTCAAAAATCATATCAAATGCATACATGAACACTGTATACCAAGTTTATTCAGAAATCATTCAATATGCATACAACATGGATATATATTTTAAAATATATTTTAAACAAAAACTACAAATATAATTACAAAAATTTGGAATATGAGTTTTAATTAACTATTTAAAAGGTTGATATATAAGACTTACCCCGTCTTCAAGGCCTGCCAGGTTTAACCATTATGTTGAAAAATTTTTTCTGCAACTTTGACAACACAAAGTCCATTTGAGGTTCAAAACTATCTTTGAGCTTTGAATAAGCAGATTTCTGTGAACAGTAAGAATATATAAAAACAGTGTATACAAATTGATTGGATAATATTGAAAGAAAAAAATTCTTTATTTTTTATTTACACATATACCTGCCACGCCTAGATGAGACATCTTTGAAAACCCATTTGTTAAACTCATCGATCAACTCAGTTGCAACCTCAAACCCATTGTGACTTTCAAACGGATGTTTAATACGAAATAAAATAGGAACTCTTCTTGAACTGCTTTCGCCTTCTGACAACGAATATACGGAGATGTGTCATACTTGCCGGGGTTCCTATTTCTTGGTTGCACATCTGGGGTTGTATTAGCATTGAGAATTGGATCAAGTGCAACAATTTGTGTCATAGTAAAATTCCGGATAATCATCCAATGTTGGTGGTTTTGAATTTGATGATCCAGGTATGTTAGCATTAAAAACAACACCAACTGTTTGGTCATTTGACTTCTGAGCTTCATCTATATAATAAAAAAAATAATGTTAAACAAACTTTGAAAGTGAATATACATATCATAATAAGATTGAAATTCATACCATCCGTGTTTAAAGTATGAACGTATTCCCTAATTGAAACTGAAGGTTGGTCCATTGGAGCTTTTTCAGATTCTTCAACATGTTGATGGGCATCATCCTAATGCATGACGTAATATAAAATTCAATCATAAAATAATGCAAAAAAACTGTCTCATATAAAATTTATACAAGATTAATACAAAGTTTAAACAAACAACAATAACATTTCACTAATGTTGCCTTTCACATATTTAATATTGTATTAATACCAAAATTGAACCAACATAAAAAATTGAACAATAACAGTTAAATTATTAATACAGAAAGTTAATAAACATTTTATAACACCACTGACAAAACTGGAAAATCATACCAATTTAATACAATATTAAACAGACAAAACTGAAAAATATTAAACAGACAGAGAGACTGTATAAACATTTGGTCATACCAATTTAACACCAATATTAAACAGACAGAAATTGAAAAAATCATGCATAAAATTTGGTCATATCAAAACAATACTAACTTAAATCTAAATTCATACATTTCATAGTTACTTGCACATACACACTTCATATCATGATACACCAACTGTTTCAGTTTTTTTAACTTGTAAAACCATTTAATACCTGTTGGTGTGTTGCTTGTGATGGTTGACCTCTTGAAGACCTAATCTCCTCAATTATCAACTTTGTCGAATTGTCGACATATGCTTTCATGTCGGTCATGTGCTTATCAACCTTATCAATAGATGTATACATATATGTTAAACATTAAATATTACAGAAAAATAATTAATAAAAATTAATTGAAAAGGGATTGAAAAATAACATTATCTTTCAGTTCTTTCAACTCCATCCGAACCTGTCATTAAACATTGAAAGGGTGGATAAATTCTTGTAATATGGTAAAAAAAATATTAAATCATAATTTTTAATTGTATACCTCCGCAATTTTCTTTTTCAACTCTACATACTTTTCGTTGAAGTCAACATCGTGCCTTCTGATGTTGCTTGATCTTCTGTCTCATGGTGACTAGAAGATTGATGCAAATTGATCTGATCCATGGCATTTATCTCTTCGTCAGTAAGCACTATGTTTCAGAATTTATGTTGTGATAACAAAATAAGATGTGAGAACTAAAATTTATTTTAAAAAATTAATAAATTATAATTAGTAAAGGACAATAACTAAAAGATAACTTGGTTGCCATGTGTTCTGAAAATCGTATTTTTTAAGTCATCGAAAAAATACTCTCATTTGATGTCTTTCAGTTGAGAATACGCGGTGTGACATTTGAAACACGGATAGCAACTGTGTTGTCAAAAGGATGACAACACTCATAAAACCAAACCTGCAACACTATATGGAATTGACTAAATTTGAATGACGTAGGATTCTTTCCCAACCTACGGTTGCAAGCTTTAAGAGTTAATCTAAAACATCATTGCCCCATGGGAAGTTGACATATTGACCGGACTCAATCAAATCAAAATACAATTTAGGGAATGGTTGTTTTTGAGGCCTCCGAACCAGTCAAAAATGAAGTAATGAAGTACAGAATGCCAATTTTTAAGTGGTCTTCAGTCTCAAAAAGGTTAGCATGTTTAAACTTATTGAAGAAGTCTAACTTAGGGACTTTGGTCATATCCCAAAATATTTTAAGATAAGTCTATTGGGAATATACGGATCTGAAAAAAAATCTGTAAGAAGTCCACATTTAAGACCAGTTATCGCTACAAATTCCTTGATTCCAAAACGTAATTATGTACCGTTTATTTTCACAACAAACATGTCGTCTCTGACATTTTCAGATTCAAGAATCATCAAATGTCGCAATAGTTGACATTGAATCTTTTATGTGGTGTATGCCATAAAATACACCTAAAGGTGTTTGTTCGAGAAATTGTTGAAACCTCTCTTGCCCGAGGAAATCCAACAGATCACCAAAAACATTCATGCTTGTACATGAAGCCCAGTGTGTGTATATCTTCCTTGCCTATAAAATAAAATTGTTTATACTAAATTAAAACACACTTCATACAAATGTTATTCAAGTTTCATTCCAACAATAACTATAGTTTTAAAATAGTTATAATTAAATTATATCATATAAATTAAATCAAAAATAAATCAAATCATATAAACATTGATAAAAAAATATATATAAAAGTATGTTCATACAAATATTATTCATGTTTCATACACATGCATATACATAAATTTTAGTGCTGCCTTATGCCATATTTATAAAAAAAAAATCACACCAATTTTATTCAAACATCATACCAGCTTCATTTGCACTGTTGCATTCATCAATCTATTTTCATAAATTTATCTAATTACGCTAACAATAATTTAACAATTTTAATACATTAATGGATAAATTGAAAAATAAACCTTCTTAATAGGAAAAATCTCAACTTCATATCAATATTATTCTAAATTTATACAAAACAGAGTAATTAAGCAATTCATACAATTTTATTCACATCAATTTAATAATTCATACCATATACAAAATTAATAGACAATCTCACCAATGTTAATACACAATTCATACCATTCGCATACCAATATTGTATCAAAATACATACAAAATCCAACAATCAAACATTAACCTCATATCCATACACATTTTATTCATATTCCGAACAATTTTCACACATACAAATGTTTCGAAAACAACAATAAGCATAATGTGATATAAAAAAATCACTATTTTTGGCTAATGTGGAAATAAATTAAATAAAGTATTTTACTCTAACAATTTTTTTGTGTTTTTTGGATGTTGGTATTTTCTGATTCCTTCTTTTTTGTTGTACTTCTTGTTGATGGTTTTGAAGATTGAGCAACTTCTACATTTGTTGTTTGTTTTTTTTTTTCTTTTTTGTTTCACTAACAAAATCAGAATCAGATTCAGAAGGGGTTTCAACAACTTTCCCCTTCCTCTTCTTCCCCTTTTGATTTGCCGAAGTCGCCCTTTTCTTTGCTTCATTTTTTTTCTCTTTTTTTATCTTTCAACTGAGATGAACCACACGTCGCCGAAATTTTAGCAATTTTAGGCGGGGGGTTTGAGTTAATATATTGAAAGTTGGAACATGAACTTCATCAATAGAAGTTCCTTCAACCGATATGGCACTCTTTCGAGGCGTTTCAATGTGTTTCTTAGACATGATGATGATGAGAAATGTAACAAGAGAGACAATTGTGGAGTTAGGGTATTGGGGTTGTGAGAAAGATTGGATGGACGGTTGTGAATGTGGTGTAGTGGAGTGGTGAGGAAGATGGGAGTGAAAATTGTGAATATGGGGTAGTGGGGTGGTGGCGTGTAGAAACTGATAGGCGTGGGTGGGCGGGGAACTGTGATTGGTGTATGAGATATTTGGAGTGTAACGGTAAACAAGGAAGTCTAATCAATGTAAATCCCTAAATTCGTGTAACTGATAATTTCGGTTTTAAAAAAGGAACTGCAATTAAATTAGTTAGCTATTAATAATTAATAATATAAAAATATAAAAAGATTAATCATTTTTAAATAAAACTGTAATTGATTTTTAATAAAGTTAAATTTAAGTAATATGTTATAACCCGTAAATAAACTGTTATAAGAAAGAATTTTTTAAGAGTGTGTTTAAAACTTGTAATATTGTCCCTTAAATGTGTATATGGTGTGATTTTTTTCATTACTAATACTATGGATTTCTAGGTATTAGTAATGCAAAGGATTCAATACATGCATTAATATGGTTAAAGACCCCAATTATCCCTCAAAAGTACTTTTACCTCTTTTTCACCATAATTGTGAATGATACTTTTATAAATAAATAATTTTATACAATGTATACTATTTTTAATACACCAAACCAAACAATGCATAACAAATAATCTATGCATAACTAATACAAGTATAACTAATACATACATTACTAATGTTTGCATTACTAATACACTCTATGGGTATTATTTTTATACACTCTACCAAACGACCCCTATTACTTTATTTGTCACTACAAAAAAATTTGCGTTTAGAGTGAAAAAATAATAAATATTGGAAAAATTATCTTTTTTTAATTTTTTTTACATAATAATACTATAAATCATAATAATTAACAACTTAAATATTAAAAAAGTTATATAAAAAATCGATTGACTCTCGAAATTCTATTGATACCACATAAATGAGTTAGATGATAAATATATTGTAGCACCCCGCTACTAGAAAAACTTAGAATTAGAAAGAAACCGTTTTTTGGAACTAATCAAATTTGGAAAGTTTGACAAAGTTAAGCTAAGTATGAGTTTTGGATCAACTTCAAACGACCATAACTCCTAGCTCAGGATGAGTTAGGTGTGCTACAAGATACCGTAGGAAATATCTTTGAATTATCTTTCCAACGCCACCGAGTTTGGACATTTTTGAGTTCTTATGAGAGAGATGTGCTCATTTGAATTTGGTATGTCTAGATAAGAAAAGTCAAAATTGGATTTTAGAAGAGTATTATGGTCTTTTCACTACCCAATTAGCTTAATTCATTTTTTGGTAATTACTTAGGGGTAAAACTGAATTGGTTTAGTTTACGCGCTCAAATTACACGCTAGGGTTTTAGAGAAAAGAACTCAGAGGAGAAAAGAAGAAGAAGAAGGGTCAAGATTCGTCGATTTCTTGAGGAATTGATGGCGGATTTCGCCAAGGATTGAATCCTACAAGGGTATGTGAGTTCACATAGCGTTGGGTTCGTTCACCATGCGCCAAACATGTTTATTTCAGTATGAATTTCGTCCTAAAAAGATTGAGAATTTGATGTTCTTGAGTTGTGTTCTTGAATTGCTTTCATTCTTGAATTTGGGATGAGATTGAGGAGTTCTTGAGAGTTGAATGTCGATTGTTTAAAGTTGTTTTGAGTTAGATTCTAGTGTATATGTTCTGGGTATCTGAATCTAAAGAGGAATTGAGAAAAAGAATCGATTTTAGGCGAATTGAGGTTAGAAAATGAATTAAGAAAAAAAATTGGGCAAATCTGGTGTCCCAGTCTGCGTCGCGGACTTGCCCCACAATTTCACAGAATTTTTCTCCGCATCGCGGAGCGGTCACGGTTCTGCCTCAAAATTTATTTTGCGACCAAATAATTAAATGTAACTCCGCGTCGCGGACTTGCTTCCAGACAGTAATTTCTTGATCATTTCTCATGTTTAACTATCTAAAAACATTCTTAAACATCACGAGATCTTTCCTATCACAAATTATATCCTTGAATTCATAATTCAAATTCAAGGTAGAGTTAAGAGTCAAGTCAAGAGAAGTTCATAGAGTCTTCCCAAGGGTCTTTTACAAATGTTTTAATTTTGTTTTAAAACTTGAGTTTTGAGTTGAGTAAAGAGTAAACAGTAAAGATTGAAGTTCATTTCTTCAAAAGAGTATATCGGGACTACGTATTTCCAAGGAGTAATTGTTTTCACAATTAAACAAGTAAGACAATTTTGATTTCCACAGAGCTTTTGAACTAGTTTTCAGTAAAGAGTAAATGCTTTCACAATTAAACAAGAGAGGGAACTTTGTTTTCCAAGAAAGCCTTTGAGCTAAGTTTTTGAGCAATTATCTCAAACCACAGAAAGAAGTTATGTTTTTAAACATATGAGCTAGTAATATTTTGGGAGTAGTATTGAGCACCGATATGGGGAGAGTTCAGACAACTCCTGGCCCCCATAAACCATGTAGCCATCATAGGTTGAAAAGGGTCATACTTTTTAGATGATTCCTTAGTGTTTTTTAGCATAGACTAGTGAATCCACTCAGTAGTTAGGTTCTATGCCCTTGGCAAGGTATAAGACGGCCCTGACAGCGTGAGACAAAACGTTATATCATCACATAGCTCTTAAGTGATGGTTGTCGGATAGAGAAACTCCCACAATTATTATTTGTATTCTTATATACACAGTTATTATTTGTATTTTTATATACAAATAAAGTTTATATTGTATTTTTGCATACATACAGAGTTATTATTGTATTTCTAGATACCCAGAGTTGTTATCCATATTTTAAAAGCTTTCCTTTATATTGCATCCATATTATTTCTTTATATTGAAATGAGTTAAGTTAAGTTAAGTCAGATATGTTCTTTCAGTGCCTTTCAAGCTTATGTATTTTTCTAGAGTTCCCCTCGCATGCTCGTATATTCAATGTAATGATGTCATTTGGCCTGCATCGTTGTTATGATGCAGATACATATAACCAGGATCAACATCCAGTGCATCGTTGATTCTAGTTGAGCTTCAGAGTCGTTGGTGAGCCTCCTTGCTTCCGGAGGACCCCTTTTTATTACTTTATAATTAGAATGTCGTGGGTCTTGTCCCCACGTCCATCTCAGTTGTTAGAGGCTTCATAGACAGTTAGTTGATGATAGTTCTTGAGTCTTTCCATTCCTCTTTTGTTGTTTGAGACTTGAGTGCCACTTTGGCTAGTGAATGTTTCTTTATACATTCTAGGCTATCTTTTGAGATTTCAGTTTACTTTTTAAAGTATTTTTATCATAAGTAAGTTTTCCGCTAAGAGTTAAGTCAAACCAAGAGTTCGATTGGGGAAAACAATGGTTCTCGAGTGTCAGTTCCGCCCAGGGTGTAGGCTCAGGGCGTGACATATATACTGTTTAAAAATGACGTAAAAAGTATTATAAATCACCATAGTTAATAATTTTAAAAAAAATGCATATTAAAAAATCAACCGACTCTAAAAAAATTTCAATGCCGCATAAATTGGGACATGATAAGTAACATATATATTGTTTGAAAATTACGTTAAAAAGGTACTATAAATTACAATAATTTGCAACTTAATATATGTAAAGGACATATAAAAAAGTGGTTAATTTTAAAATTTTATAAATGCCACATAAATTGGAACAAAGAAAGTACAATATATTATTTTTTAAAATTATGTAAAAAAGTACCAACAACTTAAAATATTTTAAAAATCATATTAAAAATTGTATAACTTCTCAAGTTTCATGATATCACGTAAATTGAAACAATAAATTAATATAACAACTTAAATATTTCAAAACTATATAAAAGAATTCGATAGACTCTCGAAATTCTATTGGTACCACATAAAATGGGTTAAATGATAAACATATACTGTTTGAAAACGACGTAAAAGGTATTATAAATCACAATAGTTAACAAATTTAAAAAAATGAAATACAAATAAAAAAAATCAACGGACTCTAAAAAAATATGTGAATGCCACATAAATTGGGACATAAAAAGTAACATATATATTATTTGAAAATTATGTTTAAAAGGTACTATAAATTACAATAATTTACTACTTAATATATGTAAAAGACATATAAAAAATGGTTAATTTTAAAATTCTATATATGCCACATAAATTGGAACAAAGAAAATGCAATATATTATTTTTTAAATTATGTAAAAAAATACTAACAACTTAAAATATTTTTAAAATAATATAAAAATTTGGATAACTTCTCAAGTCTCATAATATCACATAAATAAAACGAAAAATTAATATATATTGAGCTGGCACGAATTCTATATCTAGTTCTACTATATTAGAATTTAGAAGTGTCAGTGTGAATTGGGTATCAACGTGTGTGTTAATAGTCAAATTCATATTAGATGAGGGTATTTTTGTCATATTATATTAATTTCCCTTATTCCACTTCATTACACGTAGGTTATACGTGTCCTTCATGCCTACTTCCGTCCCTATAGTAGAAAAGCCTTTATTCATCTTCAACTTTTTCACACTGTGCTGTAATTCTTTGTTATTTTTTCTTCACTGTTCTTTTATTTTTATTTGGTTGAATGGTTTCATATTTTTTCTTTCAAGTTTTCTCTTCATCTTTT
Source organism: Solanum verrucosum (assembly GCF_900185275.1). Lineage (NCBI taxonomy): Eukaryota > Viridiplantae > Streptophyta > Magnoliopsida > Solanales > Solanaceae > Solanum > Solanum verrucosum. Next base: position 1,734,355 of record NW_026020399.1, read on the forward strand.
TATATATAATTTCGTTGAATGGGTTTATGCAGTTTGGGTGTTAATTAAGAATACGTATGATTGAAAAGAGCTGCAATAAGCAAAGGAGAAAAAGAAGATGGGGTTCCTACTTATGTATTTGACAACTCTATGGGTTTTTGAAGTTTTGGTGTTAGTTCTATATATATATATATATATATAGGTTGACAAAGATTACAATTTTATGTTGGTCAAAATTCAATGAGAATCAAAATTAGGGCAAAAATTGAGTTACAAACCTACCAAAAATTTAGTGCAGACGAGCAAACTTAAAAGAACAATCCTTCAAAATCTAGAGAGGAGAGTAACTATGAAGGAATTCGTATGTCGTTCGATTAGAAGAAAATCACTCTTCCAAAATTTTAACAAGCTAAGCTTTATGCCTATAAATTGCCTAAGGAACCACATGTCTTAATGTTTGCATTCGGCTCTCACTAAGAGAGCAAAAAACGATTTCTCCGAACTTGGACCATGAAAAAGGTCCGCAGATGAGTGACGTTTTGAAGCATAATTAAGTAATCAAATGTGTCTCTCTCACAACTTAGGTTTTAATTAGATGAGATGGTCACACATTAAAACAAAATGTAATTGCTTATTCTGTGTTTCTGCATAATGCTACATTGCAATGTGTTCTTTTGTGGTTCTACTTTAACTTTTGCATATGCGTGTACTTGTACTATTGCATTAAAGCCTTTTTGATAAGTTATTGAATGTGCAGAGAAATAAAGTAATTTTTTTGCAGGGATTGAAGTGGAAATAAGAGTTCAATCATCTACCTTTGCTCTCTTCTATCCTTTGGTGGAAAAAGGATACCAGGGAAAATATTTTCACTCTTTTTAGCTCTCATCGAATTTGCAGATTTTTGAAGTGGTCCGTTCACATGTGTTAAAGTATTCTATTTTATGTAGATGATTGGTCTCTAGCGTGAAACTCTCCAGGGATTAAAAAAGAAATTTGATTTTTCCCTTACACTGCACTTGCCCATTGGTTTTTTATGTGTTTCACCGTAACAAAGCATCTAGAAATTTCTCTATTATTATCTTTGTTTTTCTGTTGCCCTGCAATTTCTGGTCAGTATTTCTCTGTCGAATGTACCAATTTTCTCTAATTTTTTG